>NC_091304.1:49523292-49638292 GCF_038502225.1 Cherax quadricarinatus
CCACCAGCCCATCTTTTCATTATTTTACCAGTATCTATATCTATATCTATCTGTCTATCTATCTATCTGTCTACCTCCACTTGGTTTGTTGGGTCACTTATAGCCAATGCCTGGTCTCTCGTTACGTCCACTCATTGTAAAGGCTTGGGTACTTCTCAAGGTCCTTTCACACCCTTGACTTGGCTCCTCTAGATCCTCTCACTGGAAAGGCTGTCAGCCCTTTCTCCCTGTTCTCTCGTGGTTAAGACACGGCCCCCTTCTACGGGGGAGGAATTTTACGGGTAAGTCTTAGTCCTTTTTTCCGTGTATCTAGCTCCAGGACCCTTATAACCATGTAACAACTCTCGCTTTACCCCTTATATACCATATCAGGTAGGTGTATAGGCCAGGAGAACTATCTTCATCTCCCATCTTCTCTCTCTCTAGAAAGAAATGGTGTATTGCGGCCGCTGCGCGAACCGAGAAAGGTATCCCTGTATTCCACATGCTCAGCACACTATACCTCAGTGCACGCATAAGGAATAGTGGAGGGATATAATTAAATTTCAGTGCAGAAAAATATGTGAATGTTAGTGGTAATGAATTTTAGTGATAATGAACACTGTCATATATTTATATGTATGAATGGATTTGGGTGTATGTATGCATGTGTGTGTGTGTGTGTGTGTGTGTGTGTGTGTGTGTGTGTGTGTGTGTGTGTGTGTGTGTGTGTGTGTGTGTGTGTGTGTGTGTATGTACTCACCTAGTTGTGTGTATGTGTGTGCGTAACCACACAACTTACATCAATTAACTTTGATTATTCCTGTACTCCACTGCCTCACTTAATTAGCCTTAAGACTACCTGGAGTCTACCTGGAGGGCATTCCGGGGATCAACGCCCCCGCGGCCCGGTTCACGACCAGACCTCCCGGTGGATCAGGGCCTGATCAACGAGGCTGTTACTGCTGGCCGCACGCAATCCAACGTACGAACCACAGCCCGGCTGATCCGGCACCGTCTTTAGGTATCTGTCCAGCTCCCTCTTTGACTTTTACAATGTCATCTAGTCCATTCCACTTCCTGGAGAAGCCAAGATTCAAGCAATATTTCACAACGTCTCTCGCAAGGTTGTGAAGCTAAATTCTTTTAGTCTCTCCTCATAGTGCATTCCCCTCAGTTCCAGAACCAATCTGGTTGCAAAACTCAGTAGCCTTTTCACTCTTCTGAATACACTTTCTCAGGCATAGACTCATTAATGGTACTACGTGAGCGTGTAATGTGAGAGTGTGTGTATCCCTACCAATTAGTTTTTCCTGGATAGATACCCACTTCGTGACCATACCTCCCAAGTGTTGTCGATTCTGTATCCTTGAGTTCTTTCTCTATGCATATACTGCTTCACCAATGTCACTGTCTTTTCCTACTAGCTTCAGTTGGGAGGAGGCAAGAGGGATGGGAAGGGCAGGTGAGGTGTGAGGTACAGGGGGTTGAAAAGGTGACGTGGGTATGCAGTCCTTGTGTGCCCTAACTACTGTTTATAAAAGATCTCACTCTGGCTTCAGTATCTCCGTCTCCAATAGTCCACAGTAAGCGGACAGTTAAGAACGAGAGAAAATGAGGAATGGGTACGAGAAAATGCCGTGTTCTACCGTAACGCGCAGATGATCAAACTAAATGCGAGTATGTGGCCAACCCTGGTTGATCAGGCCCTGATCCACCGGGATGCCTGGTCGTGGACCGGGCCGAGGGGGCGTTGATCCCCGGATTGCCCTCCAGGTAGACTTCAGGCCAGGTAGTCCTATGGTCACTATCTTGAACACTACGTACTCATGTAATATATCGAGGCATTTTATTAATAAAAATAAGATATCAGACACATTAAGAAAATTTCCTAAATTTGTTTGCAAGAGGTAATTATAGCTGTAAATCAAGATGGGCTTTATTAACCTTTCTGGGGCCTAGTTCCTGGGTCTCTTGTGTGTCCATATGCTCCTCCGCTACCTTCCACAGGATGGATGTGAGAGCCACAATAATCTAGCGACTTCGGTGGCAAAGTCTAAACATGCCGCCTTTGCTTACTCCACCTGCCCCTCCTTCACTCCACCTGCCCCTCCTTCACTCCACCTGCCCCTCCTTCACTCCACCTGCCCCTCCTTCACTCCACCTGCCCCTCCTTCACTCCGCCTGCCCCTCCTTCACTCCGCCTGCCCTTCCTTCACTCCACCTGCCTCTCCTTCACTCCGTCTGCCCCTCCGTCACTCCGCCTGTCCCTCCCTCACTCCGCCTGCCCTTCCCTCACTCCACCTACCCCTCCCTCACTCCGCCTGCTCTTCCCTCTCTCCGCCTGCCCCTCCCTCACTCCGCCTGCCCTTCCCTCACTCCGCCTGCCCCTTCCTCACTCCGCCTGCTCCTCTTTCACTCCGCCTGCCCCTCTGTCACTATGCCTGCCCTTCCCTCACTCCGCCTGCCCCTCCTTCACTCCGCCTGCCCCTCCCTCACTCCGCCTGCCCCTCTCTCACTCCGCCTGCCCCTTCCTCACTCCGCCTGCTCCTCTTTCACTCCGCCTGCCCCTCTGTAACTCCGCCTGCCCTTCCCTCACTCCGCCTGCCCCTCCCTCACTCCGCCTGCTCCTCCTTCACTCCACCTGCCCCTCCCCCACTCCGCCTGCCCCTCCCTCACTCCGCCTGCCCTTCCCTCACTCCGTCTGCCCCTCCCTCACTCCTCCTGCCCCTCCCTCACTCCTCCTGCCCCTCCCTCACTCCACCTGCCCCTCTGTCACTCCACCTGCCCGATCCCCAGACCAAGTCTCCTGGTGAAGCAAGGCATGATCAACCAGGCTATTACTGCCGGTCGTACACAGTCTGACGTATGTACCACAGCCTGACTGATCAACAGCTGACCTGAGGAACGCAACAAGTTTTATCCTGAACACAGCAAGGTCTGTTGGCAATCCCTCATATCGGAGGGTGTTGAAAAGTCTTGGTCCCCTTTTGTTATCATCTGCTAAAGGTGGTGGAGTACTGTGATTTATGACTCTGTCTGAATTATTATTATTATTATAATCAAGGGGGAAGCGCTAAACCCGGAGGATTATACAGCGCCTGGGGGGGGGGATGTGGAAGGCATTCAGGCTTAATTCGGGGAACTGGAGCACAGATCCAATTCCCTAAATCAAGAGCCCCTCACCAACATCAAGGAACCTTCCTTGAGGGGTCTCTGTCTGAAGCAGATATGAGGATGAAGAAATGGATGGGGGGTGAGTACTGTACCTTGGGGAACACAGCTTTTTACTGCGACAACCTCCGACTTCACACACTTTCCTAGTGAGCAGGAAATACACCTGCCTACTTTTCCAGTTATTACAGCTACAACCAGTGTGTGTGTGTTGTTGGTTTAGAAAGACACGTAAGCAAACACTATAACATATTTATTAGAAAACGTTTCGGTCCTGGGACCTGGGAAGTGATCAAGATCCCAGGACCGAAACGCGACGGGCTGGAGTTTTGAGACTCTATGACCGCGGGTTCAATCCCGGCCGGGGGTATGGTTTATGTTATAGCGTTTGCTTACGTGTCTTTCTAAACCAACTTGTCGGTATTTATTACCAAGGTTTATACCGGTGTTGTTGTTACACCATGATCGCTCTTATCCAAAACTGTTGCAGACTCTGCTTATTCACCATATACATTTTTGTGTTAGTCTTTCATTGCGTCCTAGATCATGTCGTAATGGCCGAGTAGTTACGGAAAACAGGAGCGACCTGCTGTGCTGTAACTTGCGGGTTCTAGGAGATAAAGGTGGAGTAGTAATACACTTGGGTATGGCTGGTAACACTTATATTTGCAGAGTCGTGAGGGAAGCCCAGCCTGGCCTTGTTCTTGTCTGTGTGTCTATGAAGGAACTTAGAGAGAGGCGGGGTGACTGACGCTCACATGTGCCACCACGTGACGTTATATGCTAGCTCCTAGGCATATACTACACAAACATATTCTATATCTATGCTGACACTGACCCATGTTGCCCTGGCTTGTGTAAATGTCGTGAATTCAAGTGGGAAGTGATCGTGCTTCTTAAATCTTTTTCAGATATTTAAGTAATGTGGAACGTCGGCGCTACAGGTCTACAGTTCTGTGCTACGTGGAATCTATCTAGAGGGTGTTCCAGGGGTCAACGCCCCCCGCGACATAGTCCTTGACCAAGCCTCCCGGTAAATTAGGGCCTGAACAACCAGGCTGGTACTGCTGGCCTCATTCTGTGCTATTGTTTGGCATCCACGTTCGTGATGTGAGGGTATATCAGCTGCATTTATATACATCCATGTGGTTACTCCAGCAACTGAAATTTCTTGGCAGTTCTTGGCAGTTCTTGGTGGTTCTTGGCAGTTCTTGGCAGTTCTTGGCAGTTCTTGGCAGTTCTTGACGAACATGGAGAGCAGAGGGTTTGAGACTATGGCGGAAATTATGGAGAAATTCGAGAAATTTTGAGTCTTGGATGTAAAAAGAAAATGCTAAAAGAAATTGTGTTCGGAATATAGGTGGGGGAGGGAGGGAGGGATCAGGGAGGGGTCAGGGAGGGGTCAGGGAGGGGTCAGGGAGGGGTCAGGGAGGGGTCAGGGAGGGGTCAGGGAGGGGTCAGGGAGGGGTCAGGGAGGGGTCAGGGAGGGGTCAGGGAGGAGTCAGGGAGGAAAGAAAGGGTCTTTAACAGTCCCTGACACCACGCTTAGCAAGAGGAAATTCCTGTGAAGGGCAAGAGTGATGAGTGGTCAGTCTCCCTTCACCCCTTCCCCACTGCACCCATCACCCACACCTCTCCCCATCACCAGGACCACACCCATCACCCACACATCTTCACATCGCCCACACCTTTCTCCTTCACCAGGACCACACCCATCACCCACACCCCTCCCCATCACCAGGACCACACCCATCACCCACACCTCTCCCCATCCCCATCACCAGGACCACACCCATCACCCACACCTCTCCCCATCACCAAGACCACACCCATCACCAACATCTCTCCCCATCACCCACAGGAACTGAGATGCAGCTTCTGCCACCTCAAACAGATAATGTGAGTACTTACGCCTGTACCTATCACCATTCACCATCCTCCTCACTTGGACTATCCACAAGCATATTCCATCCATCCCCACCCTGGTGGCCTGGTGGTTAACGCTCTCGCTTCACACGGTGAGGGCCTGGGTTCGATTCCCAGCCAGAGTAGAAACATTGGACGTGTTTCTTTCCACCTGTTGTCTATGTTCCCCATCAGTAAAATGGGTACCTGGGTGTTAGTCGACTGGTGTGGGTCGCATCCTGGGACACTGACCTAAGGAGGCCTGGTCACAGACCGGGCCGCGGGGGCGTTGACCCCCGGAACTCTCTCCAGGTAAACTCTCTCCAGGTAAACCCCTATCCTTCACCTCCTCCCTGGTTCCCTCCTACCACCTTTCCCCCCACCTTCCCCTACTTCAAATTAACCACACCCACCTCCCCCCCACCCCACTCCTTCTTTTCCTCTCCCACCGATCAGCGATATTGTTTCTCTCTTCCTGGTTTATTTCCTTGTTAGTTTCTTTCATTTTTGCACACACACACACACACACACACACACACACACACACACACACACACACACACACACACACACACACACACACACACACACACACACACATACACACATACACACACACACACACACACACACACACACACACACACACACACACACACACACACACACACACACACTCACACACACACACACACACACACACACACACAGACACACACACACACACACACACACACACACACACACACACACACACACACACACACACACACACACACACACACACACACACAGACACACACACACAAACAGACACACACACAGACACACACACACACACACACACACACAGACACACACACACACACACACACACACAGACACACACACACACACACACACACACACACACACACACACACACACACACAGACACACACACACACACACACACACACACACACACCTATCTCTTAATTTTCATTAAATAGTTTCTTGAGTTTCGTCTCACTTTTGAATTCAAGTTTAAAACTGAAATCCAGATCTTTCTCTCAGCTCACTTCACTCCGGATCCTCCCCTCTCAGCTCACTTCACTCCGGATCCTCCCCTCTCAGCTCACTTCACTCCGGATCCTCCCCTCTCAGCTCACTTCACTCCGGATCCTCCCCTCTCAGCTCACTTCACTCCGGATCCTCCCCTCTCAGCTCACTTCACTCCGGATCCTTCCCTCTCAGCTCACTTCACTCCGGATCCTCCCCTCTCAGCTCACTTCACTCCGGATCCTCCCCTCTCAGCTCACTTCACTCCGGATCCTCCCCTCTCAGCTCACTTCACTCCGGATCCTCCCCTCTCAGCTCACTTCACTCCGGATCCTCCCCTCTCAGCTCACTTCACTCCGGATCCTCCCCTCTCAGCTCACTTCACTCCGGATCCTCCCCTCTCAGCTCACTTCACTCCGGATCCTCCCCTCTCAGCTCACTTCACTCCGGATCCTCCCTTCTCAGCTCACTTCACTCCGGATCCTCCCCTCTCAGCTCACTTCACTCCGGATCCTCCCCTCTCAGCTCACTTCACTCCAGATCCTCCCCTCTCAGCTCACTTCACTCCGGATCCTTCCCTCTCAGCTCACTTCACTCCGGATCCTTCCCTCTCAGTTCACTTCACTCCGGATCCTCCCCTCTCAGTTCACTTCACTCCGGATCCTCCCCTCTCAGCTCACTTCACTCCGGATCCTCCCCTCTCAGCTCACTTCACTCCGGATCCTCCCCTCTCAGCTCACTTCACTCCGGATCCTCCCGTCTCAGCTCACTTCACTCCGGATCTTCCCCTCTCAGCTCACTTCACTCCGGATCCTCCCCTCTCAGCTCACTTCACTCCGGATCTTCCCCTCTCAGCTCACTTCACTCCGGATCCTCCCCTCTCAGTTCACTTCACTCCGGATCCTCCCCTCTCAGCTCACTTCACTCCGGATCTTCCCCTCTCAGCTCACTTCACTCCGGATCCTTCCCTCTCAGCTCACTTCACTCCGGATCCTCCCCTCTCAGCTCACTTCACTCCGGATCTTCCCCTCTCAGCTCACTTCACTCCGGATCCTCCCCTCTCAGTTCACTTCACTCCGGATCCTTCCCGCTCAGTTCACTTCACTCCGGATCCTTCCCTCTCAGCTCACTTCACTCCGGATCCTTCCCTCTCAGCTCACTTCACTCCGGATCCTTCCCTCTCAGTTCACTTCACTCCGGATCCTCCCCTCTCAGCTCACTTCACTCCGGATCCTTCTATCTCAGTTCACTTCACTCCGGATCCTTCCCTCTCAGCTCACTTCACTCCGGATCCTTCCCTCTCAGTTCACTTCACTCCGGATCCTCCCCTCTCAGCTCACTTCACTCCGGATCCTTCTATCTCAGTTCACTTCACTCCGGATCCTTCCCTCTCAGCTCACTTCACTCCGGATCCTTCCCTCTCAGTTCACTTCACCCCGGATCCTCCCCTCTCAGTTCACTTCACTCCGGATCCTCCCCTCTCAGCCCACTTCACTCCGGATCCTTCCCTCTCAGTTCACTTCACTCCGGATCCTCCCCTCTCAGTTCACTTCACTCCGGATCCTCCCCTCTCAGCTCACTTCACTCCGGATCCTCCCCTCTCAGCTCACTTCACTCCGGATCCTCCCCTCTCAGTTCACTTCACTCCGGATCCTCCCCTCTCAGTTCAATTCACTCCGGATCCTTCCCTCTCAGCTCACTTCACTCCGGATCCTTCCCTCTCAGCTCACTTCACTCCGGATCCTCCCCTCTTAGCTCACTTCACTCCGGATCCTTCCCTCTCAGTTCACTTCACTCCGGATCCTCCCCTCTCAGCTCACTTCACTCCGGATCCTTCCCTCTCAGTTCACTTCACTCCGGATCCTTCCCTCTCAGTTCACTTCACTCCGGATCCTTCCCTCTCAGTTCACTTCACTCCGGATCCTCCCCTCTCAGTTCACTTCACTCCGGATCCTCCCCTCTCAGCTCACTTCACTCCGGATCCTTCCCTCTCAGCTCACTTCACTCCGGATCCTCCCCTCTCAGTTCACTTCACTCCGGATCCTTCCCTCTCAGCTCACTTCACTCCGGATCCTTCCCTCTCAGCTCACTTCACTCCGGATCCTCCCCTCTCAGCTCACTTCACTCCGGATCCTTCCCTCTCAGTTAACTTCACTCCGGATCCTCCCCTCTCAGCTCACTTCACTCCGGATCCTTCCCTCTCAGCTCACTTCACTCCGGATCCTCCCCTCTCAGTTCAATTCACTCCGGATCCTTCCCTCTCAGTTCACTTCACTCCGGATCCTCCCCTCTCAGCTCACTTCACTCCGGATCCTCCCCTCTCAGCTCACTTCACTCCGGATCCTTCCCTCTCAGTTCACTTCACTCCGGATCCTTCCCTCTCAGTTCACTTCACTCCGGATCCTTCCCTCTCAGTTCACTTCACTCCGGATCCTCCCCTCTCAGTTCACTTCACTCCGGATCCTCCCCTCTCAGCTCACTTCACTCCGGATCCTTCCCTCTCAGCTCACTTCACTCCGGATCCTCCCCTCTCAGTTCACTTCACTCCGGATCCTCCCCTCTCAGCTCACTTCACTCCGGATCCTTCCCTCTCAGCTCACTTCACTCCGGATCCTCCCCTCTCAGCTCACTTCACTCCGGATCCTTCCCTCTCAGTTCACTTCACTCCGGATCCTCCCCTCTCAGCTCACTTCACTCCGGATCCTTCCCTCTCAGCTCACTTCACTCCGGATCCTCCCCTCTCAGTTCACTTCACTCCGGATCCTCCCCTCTCAGCTCACTTCACTCCGGATCCTCCCCTCTCAGTTCACTTCACTCCGGATCCTCCCCTCTCAACTCACTTCACTCCGGATCCTCCCCTCTCAGCTCACTTCACTCCGGATCCTCCCCTCTTAGCTCACTTCACTCCGGATCCTCCCCTCTCAACTCACTTCACTCCGGATCCTCCCCTCTCAGCTCACTTCACTCCGGATCCTCCCCTCTCAGCTCACTTCACCCCGGATCCTCCCCTCTCAGCTCACTTCACTCCGGATCCTTCCCTCTCAGCTCACTTCACTCCGGATCCTCCCCTCTCAGCTCACTTCACTCCGAATCCTCCCCTCTCAGCTCACTTCACTCCGGATCCTCCCCTCTCAGCTCACTTCACTCCGGATCCTCCCCTCTCAGCTCACTTCATTCATTCAGACTCTTGGATGCTGCACCAGTGTCTTCTAGCATCCTTGTGCCTCGTCTCTGTTGCTCTCTTGTGCAATCTGGCATTTCCCTGATTACCTTGTACGTCGTGATCATGTCTCCCCTGTAAATCTTCGGTCTTCCACTGATATTATTATTATAATAATTATTATTATTATTATTATTATTATTATTATTATTATTATTATTGTTATTATTATTATTATTATTATTATTATTATTATTATTATTATTATTATTGTTATTATTATTATTATTGTTATTATTATTATTATTTTATTATGGGAGAAAGCTAAACCCATAGGGTTTACACAGAGCCTGTGGGGGAGGGTGAATAGAAGGTATTCAGGCTTAATTCAGAGAACTGCCGCACAGATCTAATTCCCTAGATCAAGAGCCCCTCACAGCGTCAAGAAACTTCCCCTGAGGGGCTGTCACTGATATGTGACTTTGATTCACAAATCTATGTTCCGGGACCAGTCTGGTGGCAAATCTCTGGGCTGGACTCTCTGTCCTTGACTAAGTGCGGTCCGTGACCCCGAGTCGCGTAGTCAAGGACTGAACTGACAAATTCTTTGCAGTATCTGGCATGGTTATACATTTAGGTACCCGAAGGCAGTTCTTTCCTTTGCCAATTCTTTATATAACTTTGGGCACCACAACAGTCTGTTCGATCAAGCCAGCTACCAGGAGGTCTGGCGGCAGCAGTGTCCTCCGGAAGTAACTAGCAGGTATTCTATCTTCATGAGATTCGCTTCCTTCAGCCTCCAGCATCAGTCCGCAAGTCTCGCAAGACCAAGACTTCCGCCCTGGTGTGCCAAATATAATTTAACGGCCATTTATTACACGGGATCTTCACCCCGATTTAATTATTTAGTTTTCAGATTTGGCTGTAAAACGAATAAATTTATGAACACAGGATGGCAAAAATATATATGAATATATATATATATATATATATATATATATATATATATATATATATATATATATATATATATATATATATATATATATATATATATATATATATATATATATATATATATATATATATATATATATATATATATATATATATATATATATATATATATATATATATATATATATATATATATATATATATATATATACTATCTACATTATAATGCTATCTAAATCAGCACTAAGTCACAAGTAATACTCTATATATTTGCATAATCTTCTAATATTAAATCCTATAATATGAGAATAGGGTAAGATATTGATTGGAGATAATATTCTGAGGGAAAATTATCAGGACCGTGAACTCATAATATTTCCCACTGATCGGTCACTGATCAATATTCATTAAACCAGACTGGAAAATCTAGGAACTGCCCGTCTTGTGGTCTGATTAGGTTGGTATATGGTGGGAGATAGAAGACTGTTTAAGATACTTTAATCTGGAAGTTTGGAGTGGCATTGCTTGGATATTCTAGACTTTAAATTGTATGTGAAACTGCTTACAATTTCACATTATGAAGTTAATAGCAATTTCTGGTTAAAGAGGCAACAACCTCTCCCAGATACAGGGTCACGCCACCAGCTGGTCATTTAACTCAAATTCTGACGGGTTGTTCAACATCCCGAGCGTTATTAAGCATGAATGGGGAGGTATTCCTCAGGGTATGCCTCGATATTCCTCACATCATGCCCTTCAGCTTTGGGATTACCTGCTGTCTGCTCACTGATGATTCCAAATCATCATCATTCGTTAGTGCCCGAGACCTAACTGACAGCCTGGTCAGTCGTGCTGGCAACCCGCAGGCTCGTGTATGTACCACAACCCTGATCATCAGTATTAAGTTACCTCTTAAAAACATACACGTTATCTCAGAAAGGAGTGTGAGGTTTTGAAGGAAGTACTCGTATTTCTGAGTCATTTTTACGACACTGGTTTTATAGTTTAGATGTGTCATTAGAGAGAGAGAGAGAGAGAGAAAGAGAGAGAGGTTAGAATGATTCCCCATACCTAGGTCCATTGCTTCGCCCGATGCCTGTAATAACTGTCCTCCTAACTGGTACAAAGTCAGTGGTCCAAACCCGTTATCATGATAATGCAGTCATTGGGTTGAAAGTCAACAGCCACATTTGAGAACATTTTAGCAGTCTCTCCAAGTCTTCTTGCTGTTTCTTCTTGTGTTCATATCCTTCTCATCATTTTGTTTCATCATCACGAAACAGCGACTTGGTTAAATCCATTCAGGTAAGTCATTTGCATATCTCAGAAACACTGTGGGTCCTAGGACCGATGCTTGGAGGATCCTGTTCGTAAGTATCACTAAACCGATACTCTCCCTACCCTTACTGTCTGTCTCCACTGGAGCTTCATTCTTCTTAATTATGCTTATACCTCCAACTTACAAACAGTCTCTCTTTGATTTTCCTCCAACCTCTCGTAGAAATCTTATAGGTTCGTGAGGCAATATATAGCTTTATTGTAAAATTGTACACCTGCTACAGATTCCATCGCACTCTGGATTACTGGCAAAAATGATAAGTTAGCCTAAAAAGCACCCTGAAGGAAAATGTAGACTATAACTTTGATGTATCTGTGTCTAGCAGTAGGGATAATGTTAAGAGAGAAGTTAATAATGAAGGTGGATATTGCAGGAATGCAGTTAGAAGCCTGAGTAGATCTATAACCCACTATGATAACATGAACGTAGATAAATAATCTAGACAGTATAATAACCTAAGTGTTATGTCAAGATATCTTATTAATGAAGGTAAGATACCAGAGATCCCAGAACCGAAACGTATACAGTGAAGTCTTTATTTATACACTTAGTGTTCTTTCACCTACTTCCAAGCTTACGTAAGACCTAAGCATCGTCACACTACGTCCCAGAGTTCCCAAATTCCAGCAGCCATCACCAGGATCTTCCCAGCTACATTGCACATCGGAGATAAATTACCATAGTAGTCCGAACTTTCCCAGGACACTGGCTACCCTGTGTGACCTCCCTTGACCTTTACTGCTGCCTTTGTATCTCCTGCATGCGTCCTGCGTACTCCTTACGCATAACTTTGCGTTTCGTGGCGTGTCATCATAATTGCGAATCCTCATAAGTAACTTCTCCAGAAACAGAGAGGTGCAACATTTAGGTGTTCTTACTGTTGAAACGTTGCACCAGCACTGCAAGGGTTTTGAGTCGAAAACAGGCAATTATAAGGCGCGATTAGATTAGATTTTGCAGCCAGAGCGTCTAGCTTACTGTGCACCTGTTATCTAGCCTGTGGACGGTAACGCAGACGTATATGGATACATTAAAGGCTTAGGAACTAGGTTTTTGTATATATGTGTGTATATATGTATATATATATATATATATATATATATATATATATATATATATATATATATATATATATATATATATATATATATATATATATATGTATATATAAATATGCAGGACAAGCCACGGGGGGAGGAAATCTTTAGCTCAAGTACTTTCACACTTCTCACTGCGTCATCAGGAGCTGTGCAATGTTGCACAGCAATGTGGCTTGTCCTGCATAGTTAAGCTCGCCCGTCTGCGATTGTTTGCATATATATATATATATATATATATATATATATATATATATATATATATATATATATATATATATATATATATATATATATATATATATATATATATATATATATATATATATATATATATATATACAGAGAGAGAGAGATATCATGTGGGAGTTCGATACGTGGATTAGGGTAGAAATACTCACGTAGGCTGTTATACGTATAATTACTGTTATGTGGACAGAGCTCTTGCCAGCCGTACCTATCTCCTTGGTTACACTCGTAAAAACTGACTAGCCGTCTGGCCAGTACCCCGTAGTGGGTGTTTTGAAATAGTGTCAGCTCAGCACAATATGAAGACCGTGACTCAAGACGGTTGGTCGTTGAGTCAACGGACGGTTACGGTAACTGGTTACTAGACTGGTAACTGGTTACTACTACTTCTCAGTAGTAGTAACCAGTTACCAGTCTAGTAACCAGTTACTACTACTGAGAGAGAGAGAGAGAGAGGTGACACATCAGTTGTAAGCAAATTTCATAACTTTGCTTGCAACTGATAAGTCGCCAAGGATTTCACCGGGTACGTTTCGATTCTGAGACCTTGGTCACTCCAGATCATCATTTGGAGTCAGCAGGTTCTCAGGCATCAATGTCCTAAGCGTATGATGCTCTTGTGTCCTTTCAACCGTAAAACCACCTGTTGTAATCATGAATAAAATACGTGAGAGGATTCACATAAGGATGACTAAGGCGTAACTTTTAAGGCATGCATATGAAGCCAGGCCTACCAGAGTTCAACCTCTACTTGAAACTCACGCCAGGAGCTGTGAATCGACCCCTACAACCATAAATAGGTGAGCACACACACACACACACACACGCACACACACACAAGCAATGGTGAACATCATGGAGGTATTATCAAGATGATTCCCATATGGCAAACAGAAAGCAGCTAATCATGGTAGAGAATTCAGCCAGAAAGAAACAGACCGGGAGAACTGGAACTCACATGAGGGACTAGAAACATAGAGGTGACGGGGGAGCAAAGTTCATGTCGGCATGTCAGGGACACAGCAAGATAAAGACGAGGGGATGAGGCAGCAAGACTGGATCTACTATTAACCATAAGTGCGTCTTATTTATGCGAATTAGAATATATAAGTCTATTGAGTGGAGGTGACCATGCAGGGCTGAATATTGAATACTTTGTGGAAGTAAACATTGAGAGACACAAAAGCAGGCGGGGGATGGGAGAAACCAGGTTTCAAAAGAAAGAATATTGAAAAAAAAAGACGAAAGAACTCCTGAATGTAGTGCAAGTGGGAGAGTGAACAGGAAGGGAATTCAGTGAATGAGATGGTAAACGTAAGGTAATGGAAAACGTAACTAGGAGAGGAGTTTAGAGATGGTAGATCTTGTCTCACAGACATGCTGGAGGGAGATAGGGGCAAAAACCGGCAACTGGGAATAAAGACACTGGTTGCAAAGGACCTTTTATATACCAAAAAGTTTCGCTCAAGACAGGAGATTATCAGACACACAGGAATGAGAAAATACACTGTCTTATATGTGCCAACGAGCACCATCAGCTCTGGTTCCGGGAAAGATGTGTTACACAAATTAGGTCATTTGCGAGAACAGGTCACACAGGAAGTCATAAATTACAAGATGATAGAAGTGTTTCTTCTTTTTCGGGTCACCCTGCCTCGATGGGAAACGGCGGATGTATTAATAAAAAAATTATATGAATCGTGGACAATAGAAGCAGCTAACATTGTACATTCCACTATTTTGCTCAATTGTTATGGTGAGCTGAATCACTGTTGTTGCCTTAAAAAATTCTGCGTCTGGTTCTGTTGTTCTGGTGATGTAACAACTGTGCTCTTCCATGGTCCATGACGCGGGAATGGTTTAGAAAGACACGTAAGCGAACGCTGGAACATACTTCTTAAACAACGCTTCTGTCCTGGAACTTTGATAACTTCTGGAAGTGAAGGTTGTCACTGACACAACCTGCACTTAGAAGACGAAACTTATGTGGACATTTGGGGCCAATTCACAACAGTTATGATTTGACAGTGTTCCAGGACGGGAGCGCAACGCCGTCATGAGGTTCCCTCTCCTTTTTTACGAGTTACTTATGCAGTCCTGTAGGGATGGGTATTAGGACCAATACTGTTTCTGGCATAAGTGAGTGAAATACCAGAAGTGAAAGAGTCAAATAAATCCATGTCTCCTGATGATGTAAAATTAACGAGACTAAAATAAGTAGAGGGTAGTAAGTAAAGCCAACAAGTAGACCTGGAGAAACTGCAGGACAAGTCAGAATAGTAACTCCTGAAATTTAACCCAAGGCAAATATAAGGGCATGAAAATTGGAGGAGTAAGAAAACGAGTAACTATAGTCTCGGGGATAGAGGCAGCAAACATTCCAGTGTTTGGAGTGAACATCCATTCCCCACTCCTGCACCCTACCACTCATTCCTACCACTATCTCCCCACCCATCCATCCTCATTTCTCCTTCCCCACCCCTCCATAACCACCCTTCCATTCCCCCACCCCTCCATCACCATACCCTTGCCCTCCATCTGATTACCGGCCTCTGTAATTGGCACTTTCTCCTCCCTGGGATTGGCAGGTTGGCACCGGCGTCTCGCAATTACAACTCTGGCTAAAACAACAGTCTCATTCCCCCAATAATTCCAATCTTGGACGTCTCCAATCGCCACAATCTGGTATCCGACAGGTCATTTTCGTCCTCTTGATCATGGGCGCCTATCAGGAACCCATCAGAGGAGAGGCTGGGAATAGCGCGCCTGTCGCGCTATTAGCGGACGGAAGATCGAGCCTGCACCAGTCCTAACGTTGATCAACTTTGACTAAGATCTTCATGAAAAAAATGGGACTATCACAGAGGTGAGGAGCTAGAGCCTTACCACATAATGGCTGATCACTGAATATTGCGTCAAGTCATAAGTACACAAGAAGGAAAAAGCAAAGCAGCAGGGCTACTGGTCCAAGTCACACCCTCTCAAAAAGGAAGGCGCACTGCTGCGTGCCTACTGGCCTATGCTAGCCAGGTCCACCTCAAGAAGGAAGGAGCACTGCTGCAGGTTTACTGGCTCATGCTAGCCAGGTCTATCTCAAGAAGGAAGGAGCACTGCTGCAGGCCTACTGGCTCACGCTAGGCAGGTTCACCTCAAGAAGGAAGGAGCACTGTTGCAGGCCCACTGGCTCATACTAGGCAGGTCCACCTCAAGAAGGAAGGAGCACTGTTGCAGGCCCACTGGTTCATGCTAGGCAGGTCCACCTCAAGAAGGAAGGAGCACTGCTGCAGGCCCACTGGCTCACGCTAGGCAGGGCCACCTCAAGAAGGAAGGAGCACTGCTGCAAGCCCACTGGCTCACGCTAGGCAGGTCCACCTCAAGAAGGAAGGAGCACTGCTGCAAGCCTACTGGCTCACGCTAGGCAGGTCCACCTCAAGAAGGAAGGAGCACTGTTGCAGGCCCACTGGCTCATGCTAGGCAGGTCCACCTCAAGAAGGAAGGAGCACTGCTGCAGGCCTACTGGCTCATGCTAGGCAGGTCCACCTCAAGAAGGAAGGAGCACTGCTGCAAGCCTACTGGCTCACGCTAGGCAGGTCCACCTCAAGAAGGAAGGAGCACTGCTGCAAGCCCACTGGCTCACGCTAGGCAGGTCCACCTCAAGAAGGAAGGAGCACTGCTGCAAGCCCACTGGCTCACGCTAGGCAGGTCCACCTCAAGAAGGAAGGAGCACTGTTGCAGGCCCTCTGGCTCATGCTAGGCAGGTCCACCTCAAGAAGGAAGGAGCACTGTTGCAGGCCCACTGGCTCATGCTAGGCAGGTCCACCTCAAGAAGGAAGGAGCACTGCTGCAGGCCTACTGGCTCACGCTAGGCAGGTCCACCTCAAGAAGGAAGGAGCACTGCTGCAAGCCTACTGGCTCACGCTAGGCAGGTCCACCTCAAGAAGGAAGGAGCACTGTTGCAGGCCCACTGGCTCATGCTAGGCAGGTCCACCTCAAGAAGGAAGGAGCACTGCTGCAGGCCTACTGGCTCACGCTAGGCAGGTCCACCTCAAGAAGGAAGGAGCACTGCTGCAAGCCTACTGGCTCACGCTAGGCAGGTCCACCTCAAGAAGGAAGGAGCACTGCTGCAGGCCTACTGGCTCATGCTAGGCAGGTCCACCTCAAGAAGGAAGGAGCACTGCTGCAGGCCTACTGGCTCACGCTAGGCAGGTCCACCTCAAGAAGGAAGGAGCACTGCTGCAAGCCTACTGGCTCACGCTAGGCAGGTCCACCTCAAGAAGGAAGGAGCACTGCTGCAGGCCTACTGGCTCATGCTAGGCAGGTCCACCTCAAGAAGGAAGGAGCACTGTTGCAGGCCCACTGGCTCATGCTAGGCAGGTCCACCTCAAGAAGGAAGGAACACTGTTGCAGGCCTACTGGCTCACGCTAGGCAGGTCCACCTCAAGAAGGAAGGAGCACTGTTGCAGGCCTACTGGCTCACGCTAGGCAGGTCCACCTCAAGAAGGAAGGAGCACTGTTGCAGGCCTACTGGCCCATGCTAGGCAGTCATATATTTTTTTGCTCCATTAAATATTTCTCACACCCAATATTTATTATTAGTTTAATTATAAGGATCCGAAAAATGTCGATAATCTTTATTTTAAATTAAGCAAAATTAGATGCATCAGCAACGTATCCAATTTTCCAGGTATACTCCAGGTATACTCCAGGTATACTCCAGGTATACTCCAGGTATACTCCAAATATATTCAAGATACACTTTAGGTGTACCCCAGATATACTCCAAATATACTCTAGGTATACTCCAGGTATACTCCAGGAATATTTCAGATATACTCCAGGTATATTCCAGGTATACTCCAGGTATATTCCAGGTATACTCCAGGGAAACACTGTGTAAGACAGATACTGTGTTGCAGACGCCTCTCACTCAGGACAAGACTATTGAGAAGATTATCCCAGGAGGCTTAGTAACCCAGGAGGCTTAGTAACCCAGGAGGCGGGGTCCAAGACTGTTCAACAGCCTCCCACCAGCCATAAGGGGAATTACCAATAGACCCCTGGTTGTCTTCAAGAGAGAGCCTGATAGAGACCTAAAGTCAGTGCCGGATCAGCCGGGCTGTGGCCCGTATGTTGAACTACGTGCGGCCAGCAGTAACAGCCTAGTTGATCAGACCCTGATCCACCGAGAGGCCTGGTCTTAGACTGGGTCACGGGGGCGTTGACCCCCGGAACATCCTCCAGATAGGTAGACTCCAGGTAAAACTGTTAGATTATCCCAGGTAGCGTGAGAATAGATTCAAATCTGTGAGGTTGTCATTGAGAGCGAGAGCTGATTTGTTGGGGTTTCAGGAACAAAAGGAAGGAGACGAATTTGTTGGGTTCATTGGGAAGGAACAGGAGGCAGATTTGTTAAGGAGGAAAATAACTTGACTATCTTTCTCGTGAAGTAAGTGGCGAATTCTGTTGAGAAGGGTTAGCATTGGATTTGTTGGGGAAGTGGGGGCAGTGAAGAGGAAGAGGCGGATTTGTTGTAGCAGAGTTGGAGGAGACAGGTGTGGCTAGTGAGTTATGGAAGGGAGGTTGGGGGGGTAATAATTCACTGTTTGTTGTATTATTGCAAATGTTACCTGGAGGTTATTCCTGGAGGTTATTCGATATTATTGTCATTACTGGACGTAAGTCTGCAGTTTATTGGTCATGAAGGTTCCCGCACGACACTCAACCACTTGGTGACGACCACGACAACCACGTACCGACGACAACCACGTGATACAAAGACAAATAATCTAGCATTTTAGCAGCGGTCGCTGTGGGTGAGGTGGGCAACACACAAGGATGTATTGCAAGAATAAAACTGATAGTCATTCTACGGGAAATCAAGAAAAACTTCAGACATGTCCACTCACCAAGCTGGGGAGGCTAGAGAGGAGGGGGATGCTGGGGAGGCTAGAGAGGAGGAGGATGCTGGAGAGGCTGGGGAGGCTAGAGAGGAGGAGAATGCTGGAGAGGCTGGGGAGGCTAGAGAGGAGGGGGATGCTTGGGAGGCTGGGGAGGCTAGAGAGGAGGGGGATGCTGGGGAGGCTAGAGAGGAGGTAGATGCTGGAGAGGCTGGGGAGGCTAGAGATGAGTGGGATGCTGGGGAGGCTGGGGAGGCTAGAGAGGAGGGGGATGCTGGAGAGGCTAGAGAGGAGGGGGATGCTGAATGGCTGGGGAGGCTAGTGAGGAGGGGGATGCTGGAGAGGCTGGGGAGGCTAGAGAGGAGGGGGATGCTGGAGAGGCTGGAAAGGCTAGAGAGGAGGGGGATGCTGGAGAGCTTGGGGAGGCTAGAGAGGAGGGGGATGCTGGAGAGGCTGGAAAGGCTAGAGAGGAGGGGGATGCTGGAGAGGCTGGGGAGGCTAGAGAGGAGGGGAATGCTGGAGAGGCTGGGGAGGCTAGAGAGGTGGGGGATGCTGGTGAGGTTGGGGTGGCTAGAGAGGAGGGGGATGCTAAAGAGGCTGGGGAGGCTAGAGAGGAAGAGGATGCTGGGGAGGCTAGAGAGGAGGGGGATGCTGGAGAGGCTGGGGAGGCTAGAGAGGAGGGGGATGCTGGAGAGGCTAGAGAGGAGGGGGATGCTGGAGAGGCTGGGGAGGCTAGAGAGAAGGGGTATGCTGGAGAGGCTGGGGAGGCTAGAGAGGAGGGGGATGCTGGGGAGGCTAGAGAGGAGGGGGATGCTGGAGAGGCTGGGGAGGCTAGAAAGGAGGGGGATGCTGGAGAGGCTGGGGAGGCTAGAGAGGAGGGGGATGCTGGAGAGGCTGGGGAGGCTAGAGATGCTGGATAGGAGGGGGATGCTGGATAGGAGGGGGAGGACACAAGAGGATGGAGAGGCTGAGACACGTGTTTCATTATTTAATAAGATTACATTCAACTGTTGAGTGGATTTTTTTCCTCTTCGTTCTTCAGGAGCGTTACATTGTGGGAAGATCCGCAGTGTGTGTGCTGCTATCCAGGCTGCTAACGGCCTCTTTCAGGCAGGCGAAATTACAGACCTGGAGAATGTACGAGAACTTTCACTGCACACAAAAGTACGATAAAGCATCTAAATTACTGGGAACGGTTGTAGTCCATTGATTTGTAATCTCTGGAAGGCAGGCGAGAAAGATACATGATAATATACACTTGGAAAATCCTAGAGGGACTAGTCCCAAATTTGCTCGCGAAAATCACTTCCTACGGAAGCAAAAGTCCGGGCAGGAGATGCAACATCCTCTCCCCAGTGAAAAGCAGGTGTCCCACGAGTACACTAAGAGAACACAATTAGTGTCAAGGGCCCAAGACTATTCAACTGACCCCCAGCATACATAACGGGGATTATACCAATAGACTCCTGGCTGTCTTCAAGAAGGTGCTGGACAGGCACCTAAAGTCAGTACCTGACCAGCCGGACTGTGGTTCGTACATCGGTTTGTGTGCAGCCAACAGTAACAGTCTGGTTGATCAGGCTCTGATCCACCACGAGGCCTGGTCACAGACCGGGCCGCAGGGGCGTTGGCCCCCGAGACCCCCTCTAGGTATAAATGAGTTATGGGTACTAAAGCTAGCTGCGCCTCACTTATGTTCCATCGCAGATGAGGTGAAGATACTCAACATTTAACAGTGACTTTGAACCGTATCTCAGTATCTCTTCTGAGGGATTAAGAGAGACCAGAATTAATCGTAGCCGTGAAGGGATATATTCCCCGACTTCCACTGATGTGACCATGAAGGGATATATCCCCTGACCTCGAGAGAAAGATTTCGTCCAGAACTGACTGACACCTCGTGTCTTCACTACCCTGGACAGAAATAATTTACTTAATGGCGAAATATCTTGGCGAAATTAAGTTGGCCTCCAGATATACTGAAGTCTGGAATCGAAGCGGTGAGGTACACTTCAGAATACGTCTCCTGCTGTGATTCTCAGATGTCAACACCAGTTTGCCATTCACGAATTTTGATTGTGGTCACCAATTCTTTTACGACAAAAAACAAAACACCTCGTTGCTCGTGTTTTTATCCCATCTGTGTTCATTCATGTTCTCAGTAGTAGTAACCAGTTACCAGTAACCAGTGTACCGTTGACTCAACGACCAACCGTCTCTGCCTGAGTCACTATCTGAACTCATATTGCGCTGACCTGGCATTATTCAAAGACCCCCTCACATATGGGTACTGTGGGCGGCCAGTCAGTCAGTGTTACGAGAGGAGCGAGAGAGATAGGTACGGCTGTAAGGGCGCACTCAACCTTATCTGTAATTATACGTACTACCAGCCTACGTGAGTATTTCTTACCTAATCCACGTGTCGAACTCCCACATGATAATGTTACTAGACTGTCCTTTCTAGCAGAGAGCACCTGTGACATCCTGCTGGCATTGCAATATCATTATCAACAGATTAGTAATGTATATAGCAACCGCTTGTGCAGTTCCTTGTAAGCAATGTTTGGAATATTATATCAAGGATAAAACGGTTGCTATATACATTACTAACCTATTCATAATATTGCATCTGTAAGTTAGATTAGTGTTCATTTGGTCTCCCAGGTCTTTCATTTATTTCAGCTTTTAATTATATAGAGAGGCACTAAATATTTATATACTAAGATCTTAAGGTGTAGAATTCTGAGCATTGTGAAAAGTAGAGTTTAGCATTAGAATGGAAATTAGGTAGATCCCTAGATCCTTCATTATCTATGCTCTTGTAAACATGGATAATATTGGCAATAATGGTGGAATTACTGACGTAACATTAGGTATATGAACACTGATGCAACTAATGTGACATTTTATTGTTGCAACGTTTCGCTCTCCAGGAGCTTTGTCAAGCCGTTGCGCAGTGGCCTGACGAAACTCCTGGAGAGCGAAACGTTTTCACAAAAAATGCCACATTAGTTGGATCAGTGTCGTTTTAGCTAACATCGACAATATTACCGATAACTGAACCGGTTCGTCAAGAAGTAAGAAAGAGTGAATGTTCGTACTGTTGTCATAACATTTACGTTACCAAGTTAATCAGAGCACCAAGGAGAGGAAGTTTACCTTCCGTTTTCTGTTACGCAGATTTTTGCATTGATGTGGAGACTGGTTGTAAATAATGCAGATAAATGGTTCAGAGAACCGGTTCTTGAACAATTTGTCCGCATTCCTGTCATATACAGCAGCATCTAGGGGTCTTAATATAGGGAATTCTACTCTTGACTAATCTGTAGGCATGACCTTCTTCCACCTGTGGATTTATCCAAGGTGACACCTCCTACTACTGCTTCACCTCATCTGTCTGTGGTATATATGCCTCTTACCTCATATGCTGTATTATTCTAAGATTGATGTACTGATTATATCAACTCCAGGCTGAAGGACTGATACCCTTCAACCATTCTTCTTTGTATTGGACTGAGGAAGCCACAGGATGGCGAAGCGTTTTCATAATAAAAATACGCAGTAACATATGTCTAATTTATCAAGGTATGAAAATGTTGGGTTTCTGGCTACGCTGAGACGTCAGTTGCATATTGCAACCAACTTAACCCGGAAGTAACATCTGTTGCAATGATCCTGTCATTTACAGACTTTCATGTATTTGAAGGACAGTTCTGTTTTAACACAACTATTCTTCCAGTCCCAGTCAATAATCATTACTACGAAAAGCTGGGGCGTGGCTAGGGTTAGTGAAAATACTGGATTTTGCGCTCCTGAGGCTCGAATCACAGTTATGTGATTCCTATTCATCGTTAGGTCAATGGAGATTATGAGTTATCTCTTTGTGGTGACGGTTAGGTTATATCTTGCTAGATCCAGTAACAAATTCCATTGAATGTGCAATTGGAAGAGACCCAGGTGGTGTTCCCTGCACCTGTGTCCTGTGTACTGATGCTGCTCAGCTCACCTTTGCCAAGGAGACAAAGAATCAAACACAAGTAAGCCAGTGATTGCTTCTCACACAGCTCGTCGAAGGAGTGATCTACTTCATTTTCCAGGAGTCTTCAGGCACCTCTTTACCCACCGTAGTGCCGGCGCTGCTGGATGGGTCATCTCACGAAGGAGACACATGGCAGGGCCATTGTTTCCCGACAAACTAACAATAACCCAGGGTAGAGAAGTTCTGCTGCGCCTTCCTCTGTGTACTAATATTGCTCGTCTCACCTTTGCCTGCCCCACCCATGCTCTCGGAACTTGTAAACTCCACCTACACATTCTTTCTTCATGTATGCATATTCTCCTCTCTTCTCTCTTTGCTTTGTCTTCTCTCCCTTTCTGTGTCTGTCTGCTTTTCAGTGGGCCCTTCTTTTTGGTCTGCCTACCTGGGGGTCTACCTGGAGGGTCTGCCTGGTGGGTATTCCGGGGATCAACGCTCCCGAGGCATTATTGTCTGACCTGTCATTATGCGTTCTGTTTATTTCTCTCTGTGTGCGTCTGTCACTGCATATAACAAGCAATAGAAGATTACTGGGGAGTAATATAATGTAATCGGGTATTTCACAAAGATTTATTACACAACTGAAAATATAGAAACTACGAGTAAACAAAGAAGAAAACGGCTCAATACCTTGACTGGAACAATACACAACCCGGACATACGAGAGAGGAGTTTACGACGACGTTTCGGTCCGTCTTGGACTATTTACAAAGCCACAGGTAAACCTTGCAGGAAGTACTTACAAAAGACTGTTTCCTTCTACAATGGTAGTTTCTCATCCTTATGTGGATAAAATGAATGATAAGGTGGTATACCTGGGGATACCTGGAAAGGGTTTCGGGGGGTCAACGCCCCCTCGACCTGGTCTGAGACCAGATAGTTAGACAACAGAAAACAAAAGAAAACGGGGAAAATTGGAGACCAATGAAGAATAAGGAGCTTCCCGGTATACTGTTATGTAGTTCAGGGTTGATTTTATTTCCTGGTACAGTGTTCTTAGGTCGATTAAAATGATCCCATTGGAATCATTAACATGACCTCAGGTAACAATGTCAACGCGTAGGAGGACAGAGGAAAGTTGGTCAGCTTGATAGCTATGTTAGGTTGCATCCTGGGGTGGGTTTGAGTAGCAGATGCACCCCAGGCCCATCCTGGGGTGGGCCGGGGTAGCAGATGCACCCCAGGCCCATCCTGGGGTGGGTTTGAGTAGCAGATGCACCCCAGGCCCATCCTGGGGTGGGCCAGGGTAGCAGATGAACCCTAGGCCCATCCTGGGGTGGGCTGGGGTAGCAGATGCACCCCAGGCCCATCCTGGGGTGGGCTGGGGTAGCAGATGCACCCCAGGCCCATCCTGGGGTGGGCCGGGGTAGCAGATGCACCCCAGGCCCATCCTGGGGTGGGCTGGGGTAGCAGATGCACCCCAGGCCCATCCTGGGGTGGGCCGGGGTAGCAGATGCACCCCAGGCCCATCCTGGGGTGGGCCGGGGTAGCAGATGCACCCCAGGCCCATCCTGGGGTGGGCCTGGGGTAGCAGATGCACCCCAGACCCATCCTGGGGTGGGCTGGGGTAGCAGATGCACCCCAGGCCCATCCTGGGGTGGGCCTGGGGTAGCAGATGCACCCCAGGCCCATCCTGGGGTGGGCCGGGGTAGCAGATGCACCCCAGGCCCATCCTGGGGTGGGCCGGGGTAGCAGATGCACCCCAGGCCCATCCTGGGGTGGGCCGGGGTAGCAGATGCACCCCAGGCCCATCCTGGGGTGGGCCGGGGTAGCAGATGCACCCCAGGCCCATCCTGGGGTGGGCCGGGGTAGCAGATGCACCCCAGGCCCATCCTGGGGTGGGCCGGGGTAGCAGATGCACCCCAGACCCATCCTGGGGTGGGCCGGGGTAGCAGATGCACCCCAGGCCGGTACATATAGAAATAGTGGTATATAGTATTTTATATATAATACAATATCAAGTTCAATGAAGAGAAATCTAACCACACAGTCGAGCGAAAAAGTAATGTGAAAGACCTAGGAGTGATAATGTCAGAGGATCTCACCTTCAAAGACCACAACAATGTATCTACTGCATCTGCTAGAAAAATGATAGGATGGATAATGAGAACCTTCAAACCTAGGGACGCCAGGCCCATGATTATTCTCTTCAAACAGCTTGTTCTCTCTAGGCTGGAATACTGCTGTACACTAACTGCCCCCTTCAAGGCTGGCGAAATTGCTGAGCTGGAGAGTAAACAATGAACTT
Organism: Cherax quadricarinatus; assembly: GCF_038502225.1. Taxonomy (NCBI): domain Eukaryota; kingdom Metazoa; phylum Arthropoda; class Malacostraca; order Decapoda; family Parastacidae; genus Cherax; species Cherax quadricarinatus. The sequence continues at coordinate 49,548,375 of NC_091304.1, forward strand.
TCACGACACATAGGTACGATAAAGAACTTAAATTACTGGGAACGGTTGAAGTCCCTTGATTTGTATTCCCTGGAACACAGGCGAGAGAGATACATGATAATATACACTTGGATAATCCTAGAGGGATTAGTACCAAACTTTCACACGAAAATCACTCCCTATGAAAGCAAAAGACACAGCAGGAGATGCAATATTTCCCCAATGAAAAGCAGGGGCGCCACGAGTACACTGAGAGACAACACAATAAGTGTCAGGGGCCCAAGATTGTTCAACTGCCTCCCAGAATACATAAGGGGGATTACCAATAGACCTCTGGCTGTCTTCAAAAAGGTGCTGGACAGGTACTTAAATTCAGTACCTAACCAGCCAGGCTGTGGTTCGTACGTCAGTTTGCGTGCGGCCAGCACTAGTAGCCTGGTTGATCAGACCCTGATCCACCATGAGGCCTGGTCTCAAACCGGGCCGCGGGGGCGTTGACCCCCGAAACCCTCTCCAGGTATACTCCAGGTATTAGCATATCCTATTAAACGAAGCTGGATACATCAGCAGCGTGCTGCTACCCTTTTCTAGATGAGAGTTACAGAGCAAGAACGATGTTTCCTTGTCACATTCCATCACGCAGGATGATGCTCATACAAGGTGTTGCAATGAGCCAGATGACGCCAGTGAGGGATACCGGCGGCAGCAGCGGCGGCGGGGATGACGATTTCAGTGTCACCGATGACAGTATTGATGACAGAAGCGGCCACAACACGAGCGGAAACTATTAAAATTCATTTTATCCTGTACTCGCCTAGTTGTACTCACCTAGTTGTGGTTGCAGAGGTCGAGTCACAGCTCTTGGCCCCGCCTCTTCACTGGCCGCTACTCGGTCACTCTTCCCGCTCCATGAGCTTTATCATACCTCTCCTTAAAGCTATGTGTGGATCCTGCCTCCACTACATCACTTCCCAGACTATTCCACTTCCTGACAACTCTGTAACTGAAGAAATACTTCCTAACATCCCTGTAGTTCATCTGAGTCTTCAACTTCCAACTGCGACCCCTGTCTCTGTCCACCTTGTCGATTCCTTTCAGTATTTTATATATTGTTATCATATCCCCCCTATCTCTCCTGTCTTCCAGTGTCGTCAGGTCGTGAGTGTGTGTGTGTGTGTGTGTGTGTGTGTGTGTGTGTGTGTGTGTGTGTGTGTGTGTGTGTGTGTGTGTGTGTGTGTGTGTGTGTGTGTGTGTACTCACCTATTTGTACTCACCTATTTGTGGTTGCAGGGGTCGAGTCCTAGCTCCTGGCCCCGCCTCTTCACCGGTTGCTACTAGGCCCTCTCTCTCCCCGCTCCATGAGCTTTATCAAACCTCGTCTTAAAACTGTGTATGGTTCCTGCCTCCACTACGTCATTTTCTAGGCTATTCCACTGCCTTACAACTCTATGACTGAAGAAATACTTCCTAATATCTCTCTGACTCATTTGTGTCTTCAACTTCCAATTGTGGCCTCTTGTTTCTGTGTCCCCTCCCTGGAACATCCTGTCCTTGTCCACCTTGTCTATTCCACGCAGTATTTTATATGTCGTTATCATGTCTCCCCTGACCCTCCTGTCCTCCAGTGTCGTCAGGCCGATTTCCCTTAATCTTTCTTCATAGGACATTCCCCTTAGCTCTGGAACTAACCTTGTTGCAAACCTTTGTACTTTCTCTAGTTTCTTGACGTGCTTTATCAAGTGCGGGTTCCAAACAGGTGCTGCATACTCCAGTATGGGCCTAACATACACGGTGTACAGTGTCTTGAATGATTCCTTACTAAGGTATCGGAATGCTGTTCTCAGGTTTGCCAGGCGCCCATATGCTGCAGTAGTTATCTGATTGATGTGTGCTTCCGGAGACATGCTCGGTGTTATACTCACCCCAAGATCTTTCTCCTTGAGTGAGGTTTGCAGTCTTTGGCCACCTAGCCTATACTCTGTCTGTGGTCTTCTGTGCCCTTCCCCTATCTTCATGACTTTGCATTTGGCAGGATTAAATTCGAGAAGCCATTTGCTGGACCAGGTGTCCAGTCTGTCCAGGTCTCTTTGAAGTCCTGTCTGGTCCTCATCAGATTTAATTCTCCTCATTAACTTCACATCATCTGCAAACAGGGACACTTCTGAGTCTAACCCTTCCGTCATGTCGTTCACATATACCAAAAATAGCACTGGTCCTAGGACCGACCCCTGTGGGACCCCGCTCGTCACAGGTGCCCACTGTGATACATCATTACGTACCATGACTCGTTGTTGCCTCCCTGTCAGGTATTCTCTGATCCATTGCAGTGCCCTTCCTGTTATATGCGCCTGATGCTCTAGCTTCTGCACTAATCTCTTGTGAGGAACTGTGTCAAAGGCCTTCTTGCAGTCCAAGAAGATGCAATCAACCCACCCCTCTCTCTCTTGTCTTACTTCTGTTATTTTATCATAAAACTCCAGAAGGTTTGTGACACAGGATTTGCCTTCCGTGAATCCGTGCTGGTTGGCATTTATACTCCTGTTCCGCTCCAGGTGCTCCACCACTCTCCTCCTGATAATCTTCTCCATAATTTTGCATACTATACACATCAATGACACAGGTCTATAGTTTAGTGCCTCTTTTCTGTCTCCTTTTTTGAAAATGGGAACTACATTTGCCGTCTTCCATACCTCAGGTAGTTGCCCAGTTTCCAGGGATGTGTTGAAGATTGTGGTAAGTGGTATGCACAACATATCTGCTCCCTCTCTAAGGACCCATGGAGAGATGTTGTCCGGTCCCATTGCCTTTGAGGTATCGATGTCCCTTAGCAGTTTCTTCACCTCCTCCTCATCTGTATGTATGTCGTCCAACACTTGTTGGTGTATTCCTTGTTGGTGTCCCCATCTGGTCTGTCCCCCCAGAGTCCTTCCTGTCTCTACTGTAAATACTTCCTTAAATCTCGTGTTGAGCTCCTCACATACCTCTTGATCGTTTCTTGTGAGTTCTCCACCTTCTTTCCTCAGCCTTATCACCTGGTCCTTGACTGTTGTCTTCCTCCTAATGTGGCTATACAGCAGTTTCGGGTCAGATTTGACTTTCGATGCTATGTCGTTTTCATACTGTCGCTGGGCCTCCCTCCTTATCTGCGCATACTCGTTTCTGGCTCTTCTACTAATCTCCTTGTTTTCCTGGGTCCTATGCCTCCTGTACCTTTTCCATTCTCTGTTGCACTTAGTTTTTGCCTCCCTACACCTTCGGGTAAACCAAGGACTCGTTTTGGTCTTCCTATTATTTCTGTTTCCCTTGGGAACAAAACTTTCCTCTGCCTCCTTGCACTTTGTTGCCACATATTCCATCATCTCGTTTACTGATTTTCCTACCATTTCTCTGTCCCACTGAACCTCCTGCAGGAAGTTTCTCATACCTGTGTAGTCCCCCCTTTTATAGTTTGGCCTGTCCCCTTCAGTTCCTGTTACCTTCTCCACTTGTAACTCTACTATATAGTCAAAACTCAGAACCACATGATCGCTAGCTCCAAGGGGCCTCTCGTAAGTGATGTCCTCAATGTCTGAACTGCTCAGGGTGAACACAAGATCCAGTCTTGCTGGCTCATCCTCCCCTCTCTCTCTGGTTGTGTCCCTGACATGTTGATGCATGAGGTTTTCAAGTACCACATCCATCATCTTGGCTCTCCATGTTTCGGGACCCCCATGTGGCTCCAGGTTTTCCCAGTCGATCTCCCTGTGGTTGAAATCGCCCATTACCAGTAACTTTGCTCTGCTCGAGTGAGCTCTTCTTGCCACCTCAGCCAGTGTGTCCACCATCACCCTGTTGTTTTCTTCGTACTCCTCTCTTGGCCTCCTGCAGTTCTGTGGTGGGTTATACATCACTCCAATGACTACTTTATGTTCTCTGGACTGAATTGTACCTACAATGTAGTCTCTTTCTCCAATCATGTCCATGCCTTCCATTTCCTCAAATCCCCATTGCTGTTTTATGAGCAGTGCAACCCCTCCTCCCCCTCTACTCCTTCTATCTTTCCTCAGGATCTGATATCCTGTTGGGAAGATTGTGTCTGTTATTGTCTCAGCGAGTTTTGTTTCTGTGACTGCTATGATGTCTGGGGATTTTTCACTGATTCTTTCATTCCACTCCTCATGTTTATTCGTTATTCCATCCGCGTTTGTGTACCAAACCTTTAGTTTCTTTTCTATCATTGTGGTCATGCAAGTATATTGGGGTTGGGGGAGCGAGAGCCTTGGTGGGGGCCTATATGGGGCTGTGGTGTAGGTGGGGTTTGTGTTGATGGGGGTGGGGTCAGAATGCCCATAAGGGACAGCTGTTGGGGTGAGGTTTGTGATATGGGGGTTGGTGGCAGAGGGAACAGTGAGTGGGTTGTAGTATAGGTTGCTCAGTTGCGTTGGGAATGTCGCAGGTGGAGTCTTTTGGTGGGAGATTCTGTGGGGTGTGTTTGCCCTTCCTCCTGTGTCTGGGTCCGGCTCATTTTCATTGCTTCTCGTTCCTCCTTGCGTCTCTGTCTCTTTCAGTGTAGTCCTTTCTTCTTGTGTTCTGTCGCGGTCGAGGTATACTCTCTGGTACCCCTCTTTGTCCCTCAGTCTTGCTTTCTCTTGCAGAATCCTGGTTCAAACTGATTCTTCCTTGAAAGTTACTCTGACAGGCCGTATCCTTCCACTCGCAAACCACCCAATTCTCTGAAAATTTGTCACCTGGGTCATATTGCCCTCCCCTATTGTTTTCATGATGCCTTCAATCATTTTTTTCTCCTCCTGTTTTATTTCTTCAAAGTTGGCCCCCTTGGCTTCTTGGAGCCCGTACACAAAAACTGACCTCGCCCTTTCCTCCTCCCACTGAGTCTCCATCTGCTTCCTCTGAGGCATTTTATTTCCTTCCATTGACCTGTTCTTGCCTTCAGTCCCTGTCATATCTGAAACTTCTATTCTCAGTGAACTGTCTTTCCTGACCAGCTGTCCCTTGCTACTGCAGTTGGCTGTTAGAATCTCTGCATATAACAAACCTTCATTGTCTTCGGACCTGTCGCTTGATCTTAGTGTGCTCATCGTCTTTTCCCTGGCCCCACGTGGGTCTGATAGGGCCTTTGTGTATGGCATGTCTCCGTTGTTGCTTACCATCCCCTTGTCTGCGCCTGACTTTGAATTTCCTTCATTGTCTTCGGACCTGTCGTTTGATCTCAGTGTGCTCATCGTCTTTTCCCTGGCCCCACGTGGGTCTGATAGGGCCTTCGTGTATGGCATGTCTCCGTTGTTGCTTACCATCCCCTTGTCTGCTCCTGACTTTGAATTTCCTGATGTCACATCTGAATTGTCATTTGTCTCTCTAATCTGTTTCAGGCTTTGCAGTTTCTCTTCTAAGCACTGTATCCTAGCTTCTGCTGCTAAGACCTGTACTTCCCACTTCCTGCACTCTTCAGCTATCCGCTCCTCCATTTTCTTACCAAGCTCTACTATCTTCCTTCCCCACTCTTCCTCCCTTTTTTGGAGCTCTAACTCCCAGTCTTTCCTCCCTGGTTCGTCTACCAGATCTCTGGTTTTCCGTCCTCTAAGGCCACCCATATTTTTTTTTTTTTTTTTATTTTTTTTTTATTACCACAGACAGAAGGCTAGAGGAGGGAGGGGGTGTGGGGGGGTGAGAGAGAAAGGGTAGAAAAAGGGAGAGAGAGGAGAGAGAAAGGGTAGAAAGAGGGAGAGAGAGGAGAGAGAAAGGGTAGAAAGAGGGAGAGAGAGGAGAGAGTACGGGGGTGAGGGATAAGACCAAGGGGGAGAGAGAGAAATGTGAGGTGGGAGAGAAAGGGTAGAGAGAGGGAGAAAGAGAGGGAGAGGGAGAGGGAGAGAAAGAGAGAGAGAGGGAGAAAGGAGGGCGAGGGAAAAGGCTATGAGAGAGAAATGGAGAGATGGAGAGAGAAGCCTATAGAGAGAGAGGAGGGTGAGAGATTGGGTTATGGGAGTGAGGGAGAGAGGGAGAGAGAGAGGGAGAGAGAGAGGGAGAGAGAGAGGGAGAGAGAGGGAGAGAGAGAGGGAGAGAGAGAGGGAGAGAGAGAGGGAGAGAGAGTGGGAGAGAGAGAGGGAGAGAGAGAGGGAGAGAGAGAGGGAGAGAGACAGGGTGTGTGTGTGTGTGTGTGTGTGTGTGTGTGTGTGTGTGTGTGTGTGTGTGTGTGTGTGTGTGTGTGTGTGTGTGTGTGTGTGTGTGTGTGTGTGTGTGTGTGTGTGTGTGTGTGTGTGTGGTGTGTGTGTGTGTGTGTGTGTGTGTGTGTGTGTGTGTGTGTGTGTGTGTGTGTAAGAGAGGCCAGCATCAGACGGACACAGTAACAACTCTGCTGGACCGAACCTTTGATGTGCTTGGGGATGACCTTATAACTTTCTGAAGTCTCCCAGCACAGGCTGACACTACTGAAGTCTACCAGCTCAGGCTGACACTACTGAAGTCTACCAGCTCAGGCTGACACTACTGAAGTCTACCAGCTCAGGCTGACACTACTAAAGTCTACCAGCACAGGCTGACACTACTGAAGTCTACCAGCTCAGGCTGACACTACTGAAGTCTACCAGCACAGGCTGACACTACTGAAGTCTACCAGCACAGGCTGACACTACTGAAGTCTACCAGCTCAGGCTGACACTACTGAAGTCTACCAGCTCAGGCTGACACTACTAAAGTCTACCAGCACAGGCTGACACTACTGAAGTCTACCAGCTCAGGCTGACACTACTGAAGTCTACCAGCACAGGCTGACACTACTGAAGTCTACCAGCACAGGCTGACACTACTGAAGTCTACCAGCTCAGGCTGACACTACTGAAGTCTACCAGCTCAGGCTGACACTACTAAAGTCTACCAGCTCAGGCTGACACTACTAAAGTCTACCAGCTCAGGCTGACACCACTAAAGTCTACCAGCTCAGGCTGACACTACTAAAGTCTACCAGCACAGGCTGACACTACTGAAGTCTACCAGCTCAGGCTGACACTACTAAAGTCTACCAGCACAGGCTGACACTACTGAAGTCTACCAGCACAGGCTGACACTACTGAAGTCTACCAGCTCAGGCTGACACTACTGAAGTCTACCAGCTCAGGCTGACACTACTGAAGTCTACCAGCTCAGGCTGACACTACTAAAGTCTACCAGCACAGGCTGACACTACTGAAGTCTACCAGCACAGGCTGACACTACTGAAGTCTACCAGCTCAGGCTGACACTACTGAAGTCTACCAGCTCAGGCTGACACTACTGAAGTCTACCAGCTCAGGCTGACACTACTAAAGTCTACCAGCACAGGCTGACACTACTGAAGTCTACCAGCACAGGCTGACACTACTGAAGTCTACCAGCACAGGCTGACACTACTGAAGTCTACCAGCACAGGCTGACACTACTGAAGTCTACCAGCTCAGGCTGACACTACTGAAGTCTACCAGCACAGGCTGACAATACTGAAGTCTACAAGCTCAGGCTGACACTACTGAACTCTACCAGCACAGGCTGACACTACTGAAGTCTACCAGCTCAGGCTGATACTACTGAAGTCTACCAGCACAGGCTGACACTACTGAAGTCTACCAGCTCAGGCTGATACTACTGAAGTCTACCAGCACAGGCTGACACTACTGAAGTCTACCAGCTCAGGCTGATACCACTGAAGTCTACCAGCACAGGCTGACACTACTGAAGTCTACCAGCTCAGGCTGACACTACTTAAGTCTACCAGCTCATGCTGACAATACTGAAGTCTACCAGCTCAGGCTGACACTACTGAAGTCTACCAGCTCAGGCTGACACTACTGAAGTCTATCAGCTCAGGCTGACATTGCTGAAGTCTACAAGCTCAGGCTAACATTACTGAAGTCTACCAGCTCAGGCTGACAATAGTGCAGTCTACCAGCTCAGGCTGACATTACTGAAGTCTACCAGCTCAGGCTGACACTACTAAAGTCTACCAGCTCAGGCTGACACAACTGAAGTCTACCAGCTCAGGCTGACATTACTGAAGTCTACCAGCACAGGCTGACACTACTGAAGTCTCCCAGCACAGGCTGACACTAGTGCAGTCTACCAGCTCAGGCTGACACTACTGAAGTTTACCAGCACAGGCTGACACTACTGCAGTCTACAAGCACAGGCTAACACTACTGAAGTCTACCAGCACAGGCTGACAATCCAGCAGTCTACTAGCACAGGCTGATGCTACTTAAGTCTACCAGCTCAGGCTGACACTACTGAAGTCTACCAGCTCAGGCTGACACTACTGAAGTCTTCCAGCTCAGGCTGACACTACTGAAGTCTACCGGCAGAGGCTGACACTACTGAAGTCTACCAGCACAGGCTCACAATAATGAAGTCTACCAGCACAGGCTGACATTACTGAAGTCTATCAGCTCTGGTTGACGCTACTGAAGTCAACCAGCCCAGGCCGACACTACTGAAGTCTATCAGCTCAGGCTGACACTACTGTAGTCTCCCAGCACAGGCTGACACTACTGAAGTCTACAAGCTCAGGCTGACACTACTGAAGTCTACCAGCTCAGGCTGACATTATTGAAGTCTACCAGCACAGGCTGACACTACTGATGTCTACCAGCTCAGGCTGACACTACTGAAGTCTCTCAGCACAGGCTGACACTACCGAAGTCTACCAGCTCAGGCTGACACTACTGAAGTCTACCAGCTCAGGCTGACACTACTGAAGTCTACCAGCACAGGCTGACACCAATGAAGTCTACCAGCACAGGCTGACACTACTCCAGTCTACCAGCACAGGCTGATACTACTGAAGTCTCCCAGTAGAGGCTGACACTACTGAAGTCTACCAGCTCAGGCTGACACTACTGAAGTCTCCCAGGTCAGGCTGAAACTACTGAACTCTACCAGCTCAGGCTGACACTACTGCAGTCTACAAGCACAGGCTGACACTACTGAAGTCTACCAGCACAGGCTGACACTACTGAAGTCTCCCAGCTCAGGCTGACACTACTGAAGTCTACCAGCTCAGTCTGACACTACTGAAGTCTCCCAGCTCATGCTGACACTACTGAAGTCTCCCAGCACAGGCTGACACTACTGAAGTCTACCAGCAAAGGCTGACACTACTGAAGTCTCCCAGCTCAGGCTGACACTACTGAAGTCTACCAGCTCATGCTGACACTACTGAAGTCTCCCAGCTCATGCTGACACTACTGAAGTCTCCCAGCACAGGCTGACACTACTGAAGTCTACCAGCAAAGGCTGACACTACTGAAGTCTCCCAGCTAAGGTTGACACTACTGAAGTCTACCAGCACAGGCTGACACTACTGAAGTCTACCAGCACAGGCTCACACTACTGAAGTCTCCCAGCACAGGCTGACACTACTGAAGTCTACCAGCACAGGCTGACACTACTGAAGTCTACCAGCTCAGGCTGACACTACTGAATTCTACAATCACAGGCTGATACTACTGAAATCTGCCAGCACTGGCTGACACTACTGAAGTCTACCAACACAGGCTGACACTACTGAAGCCTCCCAGCTCAGGCTGACACTACCGATGTCTCCCCGCACAGGCTGACACTACCGAAGTCTCCCAGCACAAGCTGACACTACTGCAGTCTCACAGATCAGGCTGACACTAATGAAGTCTCCAAACACAGGCTGACACTACTGAAGTCTCAGAGCTCAGGCTGACACAACCAAAGTCTCCCAGCGCAGGCAGACACTACTGAAGTCTCCCAGCTCAGGCTGAAACTACCGAAGTCTCCCAGCACAGGCTGACACTACTGAAATCTCCCAGCTCAAGCTGACACTACTGAAGTCTCTCAGCTCAGTCTGACGCTACTGAAGTCTCCCAGCACAGGCTGACACTACGGAAGTCTCCCAGCATAAGCTGACACTACTGCAGTCTACCAGCTCAGGCTGACACTACTGAAGTCTCCCAGCACAGGCTGACAATACCGAAGTCTCCCAGCACAGGCTGACACTATCGAAGTCTCCCAGCACAGGTTGACACTAGTGCAGTCTACCAGCTCAGGTTGACACTACTGAAGTCTCCCAGCTTAGGCTGACACTACTCAAGTCTCCCAGCAGAGGCTGACACTACCGAAGTCTCCCAGCACAGGCTGACACTACTGAAGTCTACCTGCACAGGCTGACACTACTGAAGTCTACCTGCACAGGCCGACACTACCGAAGTCTCCCAGGTCATGCTGACACTACTGAAGTCTCCCAGCTCAGGCTGACGCTACTGAAGTCCCCCAGCACAGGCTGACACTACTGCAGTCTACCAGCTCAGGCTGACACTACTGAAGTCTTCCAGGACAGGCTGACAGTACTGCAGTCTACAAGCACATGCTGACACTACTGCAGTCTACCAGCACAAGCTGACACTACTGAAGTCTCCCAGAACAGGCCGACACTCCTGAAGTCTTCGAGCACAGGCTGACACTACTGTAGTCTACCAGCTCAAGCTGACACTACTGAAGTCTTCCAGGACAGGCTGACACTACTGCAGTCTACCAGCAAAAGCTGACACTACTGAAGTCTCCCAGCTCAGGCTGACACTACTGAAGTCTACCAGCTCAGGCTGATACTGCTGAAGTCTACCAGCTCATGCTGACACTACTGAAGTCTCCCAGCACAGGCTGACACTACTGAAATCTACCAGCACAGGCTGACGCTACTGCAGTCTACCAGCACAGACTGACACTACTGAAGTCTGCCAGCTCAGGCTGACACTACTGAAGTCAACCATCACAGGCTGGCACTACTGAAGTCTCCCAGCAGAGGCTGACACTAGTGTAGTCTACGAGCTCAGGCTGACACTACTGAAGTCTACCAGCACAGGCTGACACTACTGCAGTCTAAAAGCACAGGCTGACACTACTGAAGTCTATCAGCTCAGGCTGACACTACTGCAGTCTCCCAGCACAGGCTGACACTACTGAAGTCTACCAGCTCAGGCTGACACTACTGAAGTCTACAACACAGGCTGACACTACTGAAGTCTGCCTGCTTAGGCTGACACTACTGAAGTCTACCAGTACAGGCTGACACTACTGAAGTCTATTAGCTCAGGCTGACACTACTGCAGTCTCCCAGCACAGGCTGACACTACTGAAGTCTACCAGCTCAGGCTGACACTACTGAAGTCTACAACACAGGCTGACACTACTGAAGTCTACCTGCTCAGGCTGACACTACTGAAGTCTACCAGCACAGCCTGACACTACTGAAGTCTCCCAGCACAGGCTGACACTACTTAAGTCCACCAGCTCAGACTGACACTACTGAAGTCTCATAGCACAGGCTGACACTACCGAGGTCTACCAGCTCAGGCTGACACTACTGAACTCTACCAGCTCAGGCTGACACTACTGAAGTCTACCAGCATATGCTGACACTACTGAAGTCTCTCAGCACAGGCTGACACTACTGAAGTCACCAGCTCAGGCTGGCGCTACTGAAGTCTACCAGCTCAGACTGACTCTACTGAAGTCTACCAGCTCATGCTGACACTACTGCAGTCTACCAGCATAGGCTGACACTACTGAAGTCACCCAGCACAGGCTGACACTACTGAGGTCTACCAGCTCAGTCTGACACTACTGAAGTCTACTAGGTCAGGCTGACACTACTGAAGTCTCCCAGCACAGGCTGACACTACCAAAGTCTACCAGCTCAGGCTGACACTACTGAAGTCTTCCAGCAATGGCTGACACTACTGAAGTCAACAAGCACAGCCTGACACTACTGAAGTCTCCCAGCACAGGCTGACACTACTGAGGTCTACTAGCTCAGGCTGACACTACTGAAGTCTACTAGCTCAGGCTGACACTACTGAAGTCTACGAGCACTGGCTGACACTACTGAAACAACCATCAGAGGCTGATACTACTGGTGTCCCAGCACAGGCTGACAATACTGCAGTCTACCAGCACAGGCTGACACTGTTGAAGTCTACCAGGACAGGCTGACACTACTGCAGTCTACCAGCTCAGGCTGACACTACTGAATTCTACAATCACAGGCTGATACTACTGAAATCTGCCAGCACTGGCTGACACTACTGAAGTCTACCAACACAGGCTGACACTACTGAAGCCTCCCAGCTCAGGCTGACACTACCGATGTCTCCCCGCACAGGCTGACACTACCGAAGTCTCCCAGCACAAGCTGACACTACTGCAGTCTCACAGATCAGGCTGACACTAATGAAGTCTCCAAACACAGGCTGACACTACTGAAGTCTCAGAGCTCAGGCTGACACAACCAAAGTCTCCCAGCGCAGGCAGACACTACTGAAGTCTCCCAGCTCAGGCTGAAACTACCGAAGTCTCCCAGCACAGGCTGACACTACTGAAATCTCCCAGCTCAAGCTGACACTACTGAAGTCTCTCAGCTCAGTCTGACGCTACTGAAGTCTCCCAGCACAGGCTGACACTACGGAAGTCTCCCAGCATAAGCTGACACTACTGCAGTCTACCAGCTCAGGCTGACACTACTGAAGTCTCCCAGCACAGGCTGACAATACCGAAGTCTCCCAGCACAGGCTGACACTATCGAAGTCTCCCAGCACAGGTTGACACTAGTGCAGTCTACCAGCTCAGGTTGACACTACTGAAGTCTCCCAGCTTAGGCTGACACTACTCAAGTCTCCCAGCAGAGGCTGACACTACCGAAGTCTCCCAGCACAGGCTGACACTACTGAAGTCTACCTGCACAGGCTGACACTACTGAAGTCTACCTGCACAGGCCGACACTACCGAAGTCTCCCAGGTCATGCTGACACTACTGAAGTCTCCCAGCTCAGGCTGACGCTACTGAAGTCCCCCAGCACAGGCTGACACTACTGCAGTCTACCAGCTCAGGCTGACACTACTGAAGTCTTCCAGGACAGGCTGACAGTACTGCAGTCTACAAGCACATGCTGACACTACTGCAGTCTACCAGCACAAGCTGACACTACTGAAGTCTCCCAGAACAGGCCGACACTCCTGAAGTCTTCGAGCACAGGCTGACACTACTGTAGTCTACCAGCTCAAGCTGACACTACTGAAGTCTTCCAGGACAGGCTGACACTACTGCAGTCTACCAGCAAAAGCTGACACTACTGAAGTCTCCCAGCTCAGGCTGACACTACTGAAGTCTACCAGCTCAGGCTGATACTGCTGAAGTCTACCAGCTCATGCTGACACTACTGAAGTCTCCCAGCACAGGCTGACACTACTGAAATCTACCAGCACAGGCTGACGCTACTGCAGTCTACCAGCACAGACTGACACTACTGAAGTCTGCCAGCTCAGGCTGACACTACTGAAGTCAACCATCACAGGCTGGCACTACTGAAGTCTCCCAGCAGAGGCTGACACTAGTGTAGTCTACGAGCTCAGGCTGACACTACTGAAGTCTACCAGCACAGGCTGACACTACTGCAGTCTAAAAGCACAGGCTGACACTACTGAAGTCTATCAGCTCAGGTTGACACTATTGTAGTCTCCCAGCACAGGCTGACACTACTGAAGTCTACCAGTTCAGGCTGACACTATTGTAGTCTCCCAGCACAGACTAACAATACTGATGTCTATCAGCTCAAGTTGACGCTACTGAAGTCTACCAGCACAGGCTGAATCTACTGAAGTCTATCAGCTCAGGCTGACACTACTGCAGTCTCCCAGCACAGGCTGACACTACTGAAGTCTACCAGCTCAGGCTGACACTACTGAAGTCTACAACACAGGCTGACACTACTGAAGTCTGCCTGCTTAGGCTGACACTACTGAAGTCTACCAGCACAGGCTGACACTACTGAAGTCTATTAGCTCAGGCTGACACTACTGCAGTCTCCCAGCACAGGCTGACACTACTGAAGTCTACCAGCTCAGGCTGACACTACTGAAGTCTACAACACAGGCTGACACTACTGAAGTCTACCTGCTCAGGCTGACACTACTGAAGTCTACCAGCACAGCCTGACACTACTGAAGTCTCCCAGCACAGGCTGACACTACTTAAGTCCACCAGCTCAGACTGACACTACTGAAGTCTCATAGCACAGGCTGACACTACCGAGGTCTACCAGCTCAGGCTGACACTACTGAACTCTACCAGCTCAGGCTGACACTACTGAAGTCTACCAGCATATGCTGACACTACTGAAGTCTCTCAGCACAGGCTGACACTACTGAAGTCACCAGCTCAGGCTGGCGCTACTGAAGTCTACCAGCTCAGACTGACTCTACTGAAGTCTACCAGCTCATGCTGACACTACTGCAGTCTACCAGCATAGGCTGACACTACTGAAGTCACCCAGCACAGGCTGACACTACTGAGGTCTACCAGCTCAGTCTGACACTACTGAAGTCTACTAGGTCAGGCTGACACTACTGAAGTCTCCCAGCACAGGCTGACACTACCAAAGTCTACCAGCTCAGGCTGACACTACTGAAGTCTTCCAGCAATGGCTGACACTACTGAAGTCAACAAGCACAGCCTGACACTACTGAAGTCTCCCAGCACAGGCTGACACTTCTGAGGTCTACTAGCTCAGGCTGACACTACTGAAGTCTACTAGCTCAGGCTGACACTACTGAAGTCTACGAGCACTGGCTGACACTACTGAAACAACCATCAGAGGCTGATACTACTGGTGTCCCAGCACAGGCTGACAATACTGCAGTCTACCAGCACAGGCTGACACTGTTGAAGTCTACCAGGACAGGCTGACACTACTGCAGTCTACTAGCACAGGCTGACACTACTGAAGTCTACCAGTACAGGCTGACAATACTGCAGTCTACCAGCACAGGCTGACACTGTTGAAGTCTACCAGGACAGGCTGACACTACTGCAGTCTACTAGCACAGGCTGACACTACTGAAGTCTACCAGCTAAGTCTGACATTACTGAAGTCTACCAGCTCAGGCTGACACTACTGAAGTCTACCAGATCAGGCTGACAATACTGCAGTCTACCGGCACAGGCTAACACTTCTGAAGTCTACAAGCACAGGCTGACACTACTGAAGTCTCCCAGCTCAGGCTGACACTACTGAAGTCTACCAGCACAGACTGACACTACTGAAGTCTACATGCACAGGCTGACAATAATGAAGTCTACCAGCACAGGCTGACAATACTGAAGTCTACAAGCACAGGCTGACACTACTGAAGTCTACATGCACAGGCTGACAATAATGAAGTCTACCAGCACAGCCTGACACTACTGAAGTCTATGAGCTCAGATTGACGCTACTGAAGTCTACCAGCACAGGCTGACACTACTGAAGTCTATCAGCTCAGGCTGACACTACTGTAGTCTCCCAGCACAGGCTTACACTACTGAAATCTACCAGCTCAGGCTGACACTACTGAAGTCTCCCAGCACAGGCTGACACTACTAAAGTCTACCAGCTCAGGCTGACACTACTGAAGTTTACCAGCTCAGGCTGACACTACTGAAGTCTACCTGCACAGGCTGACACTGCTGAAGTCTACCAGCATAGGCTGACACTGCCGCAGTCTACCAGCACAGGCTGACACTACTAAGGTCTCCCAGCACAGGCTGACACTACTGAAGTCTACCAGCTCAGGCTGACACTACTGAAGTCTCCCAGCACAGGCTGACACTACTAAAGTCTACCAGCACAGGCAGACACTACTGAAGTCTACCAGCTCAGGCTGACACTACTGAAGTCTACCAGCTCATGCTGACATTACTGCAGTCTACCAGCACAGGCTGACACTACTGAAGTCTCCCAGCACAGGCTGACACCACTGAAGTCTACCAGCTCAGGCTGACACTACTGCAGTCTACGAGCACAGGCTGACACCACTGAAGCCTACCAGCTCAGTCTGACATTACTGAAGACTTCCAGCTCAGGCTGACACTAATGAAGTCTTCACGCTCAGGCTGACACTACTGAAGTCTACCAGTACAGGCTGACACTAATGAAGTCTTCACGCTCAGGCTGACACTACTGAAGTCTACCAGTACAGGCTGACACTATTGAAGTCTACCAAGACAGGCTGACACTACTGCAGTCTACTAACACAGGCTGACACTACCAGCTCAGTCTGACATTACTGAAGTCTTCCAGCTCTGGCCGACACTACTGAAGTCTACCGGCACAGGCTGACACTACTGAAGTCTACCAGCACAGACTGACACTACTGAAGTCTACCAACACAGGCTGACAATAATGAAGTCTACCAGCACAGGCTGACACTACTGAAGTCTATCAGCTCAGGCTGACACTACTGTAGTCTCCCAGCACAGGCTGACACTACTGAAGTCTACCAGCTCAGGCTGACACTACTGAAGTCTAAGAGCACAGGCTAACACTACTGAAGCCTACCAGCTCAGGCTGACACTACTGAAGTCTCCCAGCACAGGCTGACACTACTGAAGTCTACCAGCTCAGGCTGACACTACTGCAGTCTCCCAGCACAGGCTGACACTACTGATGCCTCCAGCACAGGCTGACACTACTGAAGTCTACCAGCACAGGCTGACACTACTGAAGTCTACCAGCTCAGGCTGACACTACTGAAGTTTACCAGCTCATGCTGACACTACTGTAGTCTACCAGCACAGGCTGACACTACTGAAGTCTACCAGCTCAGGCTGACACTACTGAAGTTTACCAGCTCAGGCTGACACTACTGAAGTTTACCAGCTCATGCTGACACTACTGTAGTCTACCAGCACAGGCTAACAGCACTGAAGTCTACCAGCACAAGCTGACACTACTGAAGTCTTCACGCTCAGGCTGACACTACTGAAGTCTACTAGCTAAGGCTGACACTACTGAAGTCTCCCAGCACAGGCTGACACTACCAGCTGAGGCTGACACTACGGAAGTCTCCCAGCACAGGCTGACACTACCAGCTCAGTCTGACAAGACTGAAGTCTACCAGCACAGGCTGACTCTACTGAAGTCTATCAGCTCAGGCTGATACTACTGAAGTCTCCCAGCACAGGCTGACACTACTGACGTCTCCCAGCACAGGCTGACACTACCGAAGACTCCCAGCTCAGGCTGACACTACTGAAGTCTCCCAGCACAGGCTGACACTACTGAAGTCTCCCAGCACAGGCTGACACTACTGAAGTCTCCCAGCACAGGCTGACACTACTGAAGTCTCCCAGCACAGGCTGACACTACTGAAGTCTCCCAGCACAGGCTGACACTACTGAAGTCTCCCAGCACAGGCTGACACTACTGAAGTCTCTCAGCACAGACTGACACTACTGAAGTCTCCCAGCTCAGGCTGACACTACTGAAGTCTCCCAGCACAGGTTGACCCTACTAAGGTCTACCAGCTCAGGCTGACACTACTGAAGTCTACCAGCTCAGGCTGACACTGCTGAAGTCTCCCAGCTCAGGCTGACACTACCGAAGACTCCCAACTCAAAGGAGGAAGAGAATCCTGGTGGTAGCCACGTGCTCCGGAAATAAGATTCGTGTTTGGAACATGTTCTGTGTTATTCACTAACAAGTCATTCCTGAGGTCGGTGCATCATCATCATTCACTTCGTCTCTCTCTATATTTTTTCTTCACTCTCGTAGCCCCTCTTTATTAATTCCTCTTTCAACCCTCTTTTTCTAATTTTTTTTTCAAAAGTGAGATAATTTTGTAAAATAATCTATTGTTTTTCTAGCTAATCTAATTTCTTTAATGTGTGGGCAACCCACAACAACAGTAGTGACAACAACAACAGTAGTTACAACAACAACAGTAGTGACAACAACAACAGTAGTGACAACAACAACAGTAGTGACAACAACAACAGTAGTGACAACAACAACAGTAGTGACAACAACAAAAGGAGTGACAACAACAACAGTAGTGACAACAACAACAGTAGTGACAACAACAACAGTAGTGACAACAACAACAGTAGTGACAACAACAACAGTAGTTACAACAACAACAGTAGTGACAACAACAACAGTAGTGACAACAACAACAGTAGTGACAACAACAAAAGGAGTGACAACAACAACAGTAGTTACAACAACAACAGTAGTTACAACAACAAGAGTAGTGACAACAACAACAGTAGTGACAACAACAACAGTAGTGACAACAACAAAAGGAGTGACAACAACAACAGTAGTTACAACAACAAAAGGAGTGACAACAACAACAGTAGTTACAACAACAACAGTAGTTACAACAACAAGAGTAGTGACAACAACAACAGTAGTGACAACAACAACAGTAGTGACAACAACAAAAGGAGTGACAACAACAACAGTAGTGACAACAACAAAAGGAGTGACAACAACAACAGTAGTTACAACAACAACAGTAGTTACAACAACAACAGTAGTGACAACAACAAAAGGAGTGACAACAACAACAGTAGTTACAACAACAAAAGGAGTGACAACAACAACAGTAGTGACAACAACAAAAGGAGTGACAACAACAACAGTAGTTACAACAACAACAGTAGTTACAACAACAACAGTAGTGACAACAACAAAAGGAGTGACAACAACAACAGTAGTGACAACAACAACAGTAGTGACAACAACAACAGTAGTGACAACAACAAAAGGAGTGACAACAACAACAGTAGTGACAACAACAACAGTAGTTACAACAACAAGAGTAGTGACAACAACAACAGTAGTGACAACAACAACAGTAGTGACAACAACAACAGTAGTTACAACAACAAGAGTAGTGACAACAACAACAGTAGTGACAACAACAACAGTAGTGACAACAACAAAAGGAGTGACAACAACAACAGTAGTGACAACAACAACAGTAGTGACAACAACAACAGTAGTGACAACAACAAAAGGAGTGACAACAACAACAGTAGTGACAACAACAACAGTAGTGACAACAACAACAGTAGTGACAACAACAACAGTAGTGACAACAACAAAAGGAGTGACAACAACAACAGTAGTGACAACAACAACAGTAGTGACAGCAACAAAAGGAGTGACAACAACAACAGTAGTGACAACAACAACAGTAGTGACAACAACAACAGTAGTGACAACAACAAAAGGAGTGACAACAACAACAGTAGTGACAACAACAACAGTAGTGACAACAACAACAGTAGTGACAACAACAACAGTAGTGACAACAACAACAGTAGTGACAACAACAACAGTAGTGACAACAACAACAGTAGTGACAACAACAACAGTAGTGACAACAACAACAATCACAACAACAACAGTCACAACAGCAGCAATCACAACAACAACAATCACAACAATAACAGTTACGATAAACAGCAACAATCACAGCAACAACAACAACAACAACAACAGTTACAACAACAACAGTTACAACAACAACAACAACAACAACAACAACAACAACAACAACAACAACAGTTACAACCACTACAACAACCACAACAACAGTTACAACCACTACAACAACCACAACAACAGTTACAACAACAACAACAACAACTGTTACAACAACAACAACAACCACAATAACAAGTTACAACAACAACAACAACAACAACAACAACAACAACAACAACAACAACAGTTACAACCACTACAACAACCACAACAACAGTTACAACCACTACAACAACCACAACAACAGTTACAACAACAACAACAACAACTGTTACAACAACAACAACAACCACAATAACAAGTTACAACAACAACAACAACAACAACAACAACAACAACAACAACAACAACAGTTACAACCACTACAACAACCACAACAACAGTTACAACCACTACAACAACCACAACAACAGTTACAACAACAACAACAACAACTGTTACAACAACAACAACAACCACAATAACAAGTTACAACAACAACAACAACAACAACAACAACAACAACAACAATCACAACAACAACAATTACAACAACAACAATCACAGCAACAATCACAGCAACAATCACAGCAACAATCACAACAACAATCACAACAACAATCACAGCAACAATCACAACAACAATCACAACAACAATCACAGCAACAATCACAGCAACAATCACAGCAACAATCACAACAACAATCACAGCAACAATCACAACAACAATCACAACACTCACAACAAATAACAATCACAACAACACACAATTGCAACAACAATAAACAATAACATCAATCACAACAACAACAGTTACAACAACAACAATTACAACAACTACAACAATCACAGCAACAATCACAACAACAATCACAACACTCACAACAAATAACAATCACACCAACACACATTTGCAACAACAATAAACAATAACATCAATCACAACAACAACAGCAATCACAACAACAACAGCAATCACAACAATAACATCAATCACAACAACACCATCAATCACCACAATACCATCAATCACAACACCAACAATATATTCCACTCTTCTCAACATTTCTGTATCCTCATATTACTCAAATTAACCTAACAATTCGTCTAAGCTACTCAAGAGTTTCTCTCAGTTTCAGTTCTCTGATCTTCTGTATTATGGTGTCGGTATTTCGTCACACTCATTTGCATATTCCTTATGTGACCTGATTTCATCCTCTCCCGTATCTATGTTATGTCACTTATCTACATTAAATTCCATCGTACATTGGTATTGCTTTTTCCTGAGATTTTAACATCATCCGAAACATATTTGTATAGCTTATTTTTTCCTGGTAAGTCATTTATAAATATTTAGAAACATTATTGGGGCATGTACAACTCCTTGTGGTACCCCAGTTGTGATATCTTGGACCTATTCTCACGCTACCTGTGATAACCTCACACTTTTACCTGGAGTCTACCTACTTGGAGTGCGTTCCGGGGGTCAACGCCCCCGTGACCCAGTCCATGATCAGGCCTCCCAGTGGATCAGGGCCTGATCAACCAAGCTGTTACTGCTGGCCGCACGTAGTCCAACGTACGAATCAAAGGCCCGACTGATCCGGTACTGACTTTAGGTACCTGTCCAGCTCCCTCTTCAAGATAACCAGGGGTTTATTAGTAATTCCCCTTGTGACTGGTGGGAGGGTGCTGAACAGTTTTGGGCCCCGGACACTTACTGTGTTTTCTCTTAGTGTGGGGGTATGTTGCATCGCCTACCAAGTCTTTTGGTTTCGTTTGGAGTGATTTTTGTGTGCAGATTAGGGACCAGTCCCTCTAGGATTTTCCAGGTATAGGTTATGATATATCTCTCTCGCCTGCGCTCCAGTGAGTATAAATCAAGTGCTTCCAAGCGTTCCCAATAGTTAAGGTGTTTGATGGAATTTATATGTGCAGTAAAGGTTCTCTGTACATTCTCTAGAAATGCAATTTCACCTGCCTTGAATGGTGATGTTAATGTACAGCAGTATTCCAGCCTAGAGAGAGCAAGTGATTTGAAAAGGATCATCATTGGCTTGGTATCTGTCTTGAATGTTCTCTTTATCCATCTTATCAGTTTCCTCGCAGATGTGATAGTGGCATTGTTGTGGTCCTTGAAAGTGAGATCCTCAGACATTACCACTCCCAGGTCCTTCACATTACTTTTCCGCTCTTTTGTGTGATTAGAGTTCATAGTACACTCAGTTCTAGTTATTATTTCCTCCAGTTTTCCATAACGGAGTAGTTGGAATTTGTCTTCATTGAACATCATATTGTTCTCCGTTATCCATTGGAAAACTTGGTTTATATCTTCTTGGAGATTTGCCGTGTCCTCAATGGATGACACTCTCATGCAGATCCTAGTATCGTCTACAAAGGATGATACGGTGCTGTGGTTTACATCTCTGTCTGTCTGATTTGAGGATGAGGAACAGGATAGGAGCGAGTACTGTGCCTTGTGGAACAGAATTCTTCACTATGGCAGCTTCCGATTTAACTCTATTTACCACTACTCTTTGTGTTCGACTGGTCAGAAAGTTGAAGATCCATTTGCCTACTTTGCCAGTTATCCCTTTAGCACGCATTTTGTGTGCTATTACACCATGGTCGCACTTGTCAAAGGCTTTTGCAAAGTCTGTGTATACTACATCTGCATTCTGTTGGTTTCCCAGTGCATCCAAGACCTTATCATAGTGATCCAGTAGTTGCGAGAGGCAGGAGCGACCTACTCTGATCCCATGTTGCCCTGGATTGTCCAACTGTTAGGAATCCAAGTGGTTTGCAATCCTTAAATAACAAAAAAGGCACAATACCGTGACTGGAACGATACACAAATAACCCGCACATAGAAGACAGGAGCTTTCGACGACGTTTCGGTCCGACTTGGGCCATTTACAAAGTCACACTTTGTAAATGGTCCAAGTCGGACAGAAACGTCGTCGTAAGCTCCTCTTTTCTATGTACGGGTTATTTATGTTAGCATTCCTACTTCTTAGAACAATTTCAAAGATTTATTATGATGTGTGACTTTGAAGCTATTGGTGAGTAATTTACACATATGTTACTACGTGTGATTATTTGTGTAACTGTGTTTATGTATACCTGAATAAGCTTACTCTCCACCACTGACATTCATCCTCATAACCATCGACAACACCCTTTGTACCACTGAACCACTGACCGCTCCACTCCCTGTATCACTGACCACCCCGCCTCTTGTACCATTGACCACCACTCTTCCCACCAACTCAGTAATTAATACTCAACATTTCCATAAGGTATACAAAGTATACTCGCTAGGAGTTTCAATTATTCTCCAGTCCTGCCTTGGGTCGTGCCTGCTCTCCCACGCTATCCTCCCCTTTGAGCACCAACAGCCTGACTCATCAAGCTGTTACCCAGATTACCATCCTTCCAGATCCCAGACCAGCTTTCCTACTTGCTGGCCTGATCGGTCAGGCTGTTGCCCCAAGCCGCCCGCAGCCCAGTGTATGCACCACAGCCCGGCTGATCAGGAACTGGGAGGTTGACCAGGCTATGAACAATGTTTGAGTATTGGTACAATGTTTGGGTGTTAGTACAATGTTTGTGTGCTCGTACAATGTTTAGAATGTTGAAACAATGTTTGGATGTTGGTACAATGTTTCAGAACCCAGATCTTATGATGCCGCAACATCCGTGATCTTCAGACGGCTGAATCAGATTCATGTATTTAGCTAAATATTGAAAACAAAATAGGAAGCTACAGCTGTGAAGGTCCACCAGCCCAGCAAAGGTCGCGATGAGAGAATAATCTGTAGTCATTTTGTAGTTGCAGTCATAAACTGACTTCCTCTCTTAGTTTTAAAAGGCATGGATGCCCAAGAAGGGTACGTCAGCTATGACTTAGCCACAGAGCGAGTCATCTGATGAGTCAGATCCGCGTCAGGAGGGTTTTTTGTTTATCCTGACGAAGGCACAAGCACCATTGGTCCCAGTGGTGGCACTGACCTCCTCCATGACTGACACTTGATGTATGTGACAGCTGTAGGTACGGATGGTACTGTCCCATTGGTAGTAACTCCACTCTAATTTTTGATACTCTGTAACAGGAATAAATAAAGGGGATGTAAATAGTGTGCTGAAAATATCTAGCCTAGACAGGACTCGCAGCAATGGTTTTAAGTTGGAAAAATTCAGATTCAGGAAGGATATAGGAAAGTACTGGTTTGGTAATAGAGTTGTGGATGAGTGGAACAAACTCCCAAGTACCGTTATAGAGGCCAGAACGTTGTGTAGCTTTAAAAATAGGTTGGATAAATACATGAGTAGATGTGGGTGGGTGTGAGTTAGACCTGATAGCTTGTGCTAACAGGTCGGTTGCCGTGTTCCTCCCTTAAGTCAATGTGACCTGACCTGACTAGGTTGGGTGCATTGGCTTAAGCCGGTAGGAGACTTGGACCTGCCTCGCATGGGCCAGTAGGCCTTCTGCAGTGTTCCTTCGTTCTTATGTTCTTATGTAACTCCTAAAAGCCTCTATAACTTGTGACACATACACACACACTAATTTTTGACACGTACTCTGACTTTTGCCACACTCCTTAACTTTTAACATCTTCCTTATCTTCTGTCTGGTCTGTGACTGGTCCCTGGGAGCAGTGACGTCGGGAAATGACTCTAGGTAAACACCTCCTAAATTCTCGTACATTTCGTAATTTATGCCCGATATCCTGGAGTTTACCTGGAGTCGCTTGCGGATGTCACCGCCCCCGCTGTCCGACCAGGCCTCCTGGTTGCTGGCCTGATCGATCAAGCTGTTAGTATACGGAGTTCAACGTTTGCACCACAGCCCGGCAGGTCAGGAACTGTTTCCAGGAGTCTGTCGAGTGTTCCCCTTGAATACAGCTCCAGCATCGTGTTCCCCACACAGTTCCTTCCTCCACCACTGCATTTCCCCACCCCAGTCTCCACCATAATTCTCTACCCAAACCTCAACTCTATTCTAAATTTCCTTCCCCTCCAGAGTCTCCTCCGGACCTCCTACCCCACACACCATACAATCTCACGGACCATTTATGGGGAGTGTTGTGACCGCAAATGGTCCTTACCTTCTAGGGAACCAATGAAGAACACTTTCCCACAGAGCAGTCACCCTGACCATTGGCACTGGCAAGCAGACGGTCACTGCTGCCTTAGTTAGCCATGGGCAAGTAGGCCTTCAGCAGACTGAGACCCTCTTCAGGTGATCTTCAACAACCTCAACGATCAAGCTAGTTATTTATTTACACTCTGAATTTTCTGCATAATTTTCACGCCAAACATTGTGCTCGGGAAAATTTCGCCTTTGGTGACTACAGAAAAATATTCTTTCCACTGATGTCTGGGCACACCTGACTAGATTGTGCTAATAGGTCTGACGCAGTATGCCTTCCTTAAGTGGATGTGACCTGATCTGACTAGGCTGAGTCATTGACTTAAGCCGGTAAGAGACTTGGACTAGCCTCTCATGGGCCAGTAGGCCTGCTGCAGTGTTCCTTCTTTCTTATGTTCTCATAGAAAATTAAAGATATTAATTTTTCAGCGAAATACAATGATTATATAGATCTGGGTGGCATTTCGGAGTTCTTGCAAAAAAAAACTTTGTATGCAGAGCATTTCCGGCTTTTATCTGATAACTTCCAACTCGCGAACTCTTATTTGACAAGTGGGTGACCGATGGGGGAGCAGTTATCACTACTTCTGATTCCTCAAATAGCAACCGGTATTTTTTTTCCATCTCGGCTTGATAACGTTGCGTCTTGGAGTTGGGAAAAGTATCTGGTATCTGCACGGGCTTTTAAAATGTTCAGTTGAAGATTAAGTGCTGTGTTTTGACGCCAAGATGGTGGCACTGTGTACGTCATGTGTTTTGACGCCAAGATGGTGGCACTGTGTACGTCATGTGTTTTGACGCCAAGATGGTGGCACTGTGTACGTCATGTGTTTTGACACCAAGATGGTGGCACTGTGTACGTCATGTGTTTTTGACACCAAGATGATGGCACTGTGTACGTCATGTGTTTTGACGCCAAGATGGTGGCACTGTGTACGTCATGTGTTTTGACACCAAGATGGTGGCACTGTGTACGTCATGTGTTTTGACGCCAAGATGGTGGCACTGTGTACGTCATGTGTTTTGACGCCAAGATGGTGGCACTGTGTACGTCATGTGTTTTGACACCAAGATGGTGGCACTGTGTACGTCATGTGTTTTGACACCAAGATGGTGGCACTGTGCACGTCATGTGTTTTGACGCCAAGATGGTGGCACTGTGTACGTCATGTGTTTTGACACCAAGATGGTGGCACTGTGTACGTCATGTGTTTTGACACCAAGATGGTGGCACTGTGTACGTCATGTGTTTTGACACCAAGATGATGGCACTGTGTACGTCATGTGTTTTGACACCAAGATGGTGGCACTGTGTACGTCATGTGTTTTGACACCAAGATGATGGCACTGTGCACGTCATGTGTTTTGACACCAAGATGGTGGCACTGTGTACGTCATGTGTTTTGACACCAAGATGGTGGCACTGTGCACGTCATGTGTTCTGACACCAAGATGATGGCACTGTGTACGTCATGTGTTTTGACACCAAGATGGTGGCACTGTGTACGTCATGTGTTTTGACACCAAGATGGTGGCACTGTGTACGTCATGTGTTTTGACACCAAGATGGTGGCACTGTGCACGTCATGTGTTTTGACACCAAGATGGTGGCACTGTGTACGTCATGTGTTTTGACACCAAGATGGTGGCACTGTGCACGTCATGTGTTTTGACACCAAGATGATGGCACTGTGCACGTCATGTGTTTTGACACCAAGATGGTGGCACTGTGTACGTCATGTGTTTTGACACCAAGATGGTGGCACTGTGCACGTCATGTGTTTTGACACCAAGATGGTGGCACTGTGTACGTCATGTGTTTTGACACCAAGATGATGGCACTGTGCACGTCATGTGTTTTGACACCAAGATGGTGGCACTGTGCACGTCATGTGTTTTGACACCAAGATGATGGCACTGTGTACGTCATGTGTTTTGACACCAAGATGGTGGCACTGTGTACGTCATGTGTTTTGACACCAAGATGATGGCACTGTGTACGTCATGTGTTTTGACACCAAGATGATGGCACTGTGTACGTCATGTGTTTTGACACCAAGATGGTGGCACTGTGCACGTCATGTGTTTTGACACCAAGATGATGGCACTGTGTACGTCATGTGTTTTGACACCAAGATGATGGCACTGTGTACGTCATGTGTTTTGACACCAAGATGATGGCACTGTGTACGTCATGTGTTTTGACACCAAGATGGTGGCACTGTGTACGTCATGTGTTTTGACACCAAGATGATGGCACTGTGCACGTCATGTGTTTTGACACCAAGATGGTGGCACTGTGCACGTCATAGTGGTGTATATCTTAAGTATATGTCTTCATGTACAGATGGTGTATTTTGCTACGTGTCTCGAGGTGTTGCTAGTGTTTTATAATGTTAAAAGGTAACGTGTATGTTGAATTGTCTTGAAGTGTTGCATGTGATGACGCGTGTCTTAATATATTGCACGTGTTGACAAGTTTCTTGATAAATTGCACGTGTTGATGTGTGTCTTGATGTATATTGAATGTACAGAGAACTTTCAATGGGAACGATTCAAGTTCCTTAATTTGTATTCCCTGGAATGCAGGAGAGAAAGATACATGATAATATTCACTTAGAAAATCCTAGAGGTACTAGTACCAAATTTACACACGAAAATTACTCCCCACGAAACCAAAAGACTTATCAGGAGATGCAACATTTCCCTATTGAAAAGCAGAGGCGCCACGAGTACACTGAGAGACAACACAGTAAGGGTCGGGGGCCCAAGACTGTTCAACTGCTTCCCAACATACATACGGGGGATTACCAATAGACCCCTGGCTGTCTTCAAGAAGGTGCTGGACAGGCACTTAAAGTCAGTACCTGACCAGCCAGGCTGTGGTTTGTACGTTGGATTATGAGCGGCCAGCAGTAACAGCCTGGTTGATTAGGTCCTGATCCACCACGAGGCCTGGTCACAGACCGGGCCGCGAGAATGTTGATCCACGAACCCTCTCCAGGTATACGTGTTGACGCAGCTCTTGACGTGACTCTTGAGACTGTGACGTAATTATGACGTATTATATACTTTTGGTACATGTCTATATGCATTTTTTAAGGTAGTGTACCTTAGGGCCTCAACGCGCGCGCGCGCGCGCTTGTGTGTGTGTGTGTGTGTACCCACCTAATTGTAGTTGCAGGGGTCGATTCATAGCTCCTCTGTGTGAGTATGTGTATCTGCGCATGTGCACAAATGCTCTCACCGATTTATGGTTTCTGAGGTTGAGTCTCAGCTCCTGGTCTCACCTCTCTAACTGGCCACTACTATTTCCCTTTCCTTCCCATGTGAGCCCAGTCATACCTCTTCCTAAAACTATTTATGAATCCTGCCTCCCGCTTTGCCGTCTAGATCGTTCCACTTCCTGACTACTTGTAGCCGTGTCCACCACAGCCTCACACCTTTCCCCCCATTTCCCACCATTGTTAATGACATCACCATGCCTGCCACTATAAGCATGACATCACTCCTCAGAGCATTCCATCACTATGGTTTTAACATCATGGTGGGCGTTCCCATGACCACAAACATCGATATGGCTCCAAATTTAATAATGAAAAAACATAAATAATAGGAGTCCTCAGGCTGTTCTTCAACTAAATATATCTTTGGTTAGGCCTCATTAAGATTATACTGCACAGTTTTGGTCACCGTATTACAGAATGGATATAAATGCTCTGGAAAACATACAAAGGAGGATGACAAAGTTGATCCCATGTATCAGAAATCTTCCCTGTGAGGATAGACTGAGGGGCCTGAATCTGCACTCTCTAGAAAGGCGTAGAATTAGGGGGGATATGATTGAGGTGTATAAATGGAAAACAGGAATAAATAAAAGGAATGTAAATAGCGTGCTAAATATATCTAGCCTAGACAGGACTCGCAGCAATGGCTTTAAGTTGGAAAAATTCAGATTCAGGAAGGATATAGGAAAGCACTAGTTTGGTAATAGAGTTGTGGATGAGTGGAACAAACTCCCGAGTACCGTCATAGAAGCTAAGACGTTGTGTAGTTTTAAAAATAGGTTATATAAATACATGAGTGGGTGCGGGTGGGTGTAAGTTGGACCTGACTAGCTTGTGCTACTAGATCAGATGCAGTGAATGTGATCTGACCTGACTAGATTGGGACACTGGCTTAAGCCGGTAGAAGACATGGACCTGCCTGGCATGGGCCAGTAGGCCTGCTGTAGTGTTCCTTCTTTCTTACGTTCTTATGCTCAACCATAACTAGGTGAGTACATGCATACGTAGACAATGGGATCATGTGACTCTTGTTTTGTTGGGTACGTGATGCTTTGCCTGGTCCCGGGCCTAGTCCTACCTTAAAACTGGGTGAACCAGATGCTGTTGTTTTCTCGTTGCCACCACAGACGTCACCAAGATGTTCATCCTCCCTCTACCCCAAGATCTCTCCCAGACCTCGGCCAGGAGTGGGTTAGCACCATCACACTGCCTCTACCATATACCCAATAAAGCTAAGGCTCGCCTTTATTTATTTATTTCCAATTTGAGCACACATACAGAGGTACAAAAAAATACAGATAAGAGCAGCATGCCAAAGCCACTTATACTATGCATAGCATTACGGGCTCGCCTTTGCTCGCCTTTGCTCGTCTTTGCTCGCCTTTGCTCGCCTTTGAAGGCAATTATTACCCAATCAAATATCTTCTTTGATATACTGCATTGTATGGGTTCCTGCACTTCCTGATCACTCTAAGGCTAACAACCCTTCGTGTGTGTGTATGTGTGTGTGTGTACTCACCTAGTTGTGGATGCAGGGGTCGAGTCACACCTCCTGGCCCTGTACTCACCTAATTATAGTCACCTAATTGTGGTTGCAGGGGTCGAGACTCAGCTCCTGGCCCCGCCTCTTCATTGTGTGTGTGTGTGAGAGAGAGAGAGAGAGAGAGAGAGAGAGAGAGAGAGAGAGAGAGAGAGAGAGAGAGAGAGAGAGAGAGAGAGAGAGAGAGAGAGAGAGAGAGAGAGAGGAGAGGGTAAGCATAAGGCCAGGTCACATCCACTCCCTATAGTTTTACGATCATAACATAAATCAGATACCTTTTTACAGGTCAAGTCTTCATGAAAGGCCGTTCCCATTACTCCAGAATCCTTCCTTGAGTCTGTCACCATCCCTCTAACGCCATCTTATTGACAAATAACTCGACCCCCATAGATGCTATAGGCTGAATGTAAAATCTCTGGAGGCTAAATGATGCGATGTTTGGCGAAGTGTTGTAGGTGTAACAGATCAGATCTCACGATCTTTCCCGCTGAGGTGAGATTAAGCGTGTAGTGCTAGCTACATGCCAAGGTATTGTCCAGTGTGGGTAGATTGGTATAGCACTGCGTACCTTGTTCTAAGGTTCGTAGGTTCGAGTCTCCTTCAGCCAGAGATCAATGTTTATATATATATATATATATATATATATATATATATATATATATATATATATATATATATATATATATATATATATATATATATATATATATATATATATATATATATATACGTGTTGTATGTATATAAGCAAATTTGTAAATACATCATATAGATAAAACAGTTTACACGGATCCATGTTAGGGTATAGGATGCTGTCTGAGACAAAGGAGACTGCAGCAGGTAACTAGGACAAAGAAGCCTCTTTGGCTTTGAATGGGCTGGAGGAGCCACTGGAAGCAGAGGTTGCTAGGGGCGTCTCGGGCTGCTGCCCTCTGCTGCTGTGCCTCGGCTCATTACAAACTTGTTGCTTCCCTACTTGTCTCCTATGGTCTAGTTTAGCCCAGGTAGAACAGGTGAGTCTCGCCCACCTCCAGTCATCTGGCGGCGTGTTGAGTTACCTGCGTGATACCTGAGCCAGCGGTGGACAGCCCTTCAGATCTGTAGTGGCTAAGGCCTCCCGAACCCATTCAAACTAGTGGGGGCTTCTCAGTGCCCCCAGGACCACCTTTGTGACCACCTCCTCCCTCTCCTCGTTGAAGGGGGCAGTGGGCAACACCCTGCCCGAGAATAGGGCTCCCTCCCCTTCCCACATCTCTGACCCTCTGCTGGATCACCTTACACCGGTCCTGCAAGCCTCCCGGTAACCGATCACCGGTCTTAAAGCGTCCGGCGGCTGCTGGTCCGGTTACAGACGGTGGTGGAGGGCCTCTCGCCTTACTAGCGCCCGGAACCACACGTCTCGGAGCTGCAGGAACTATGAGGCTGACATAACCACCAACAACCACACCAGCAGGAGTACCCAGTACTCAGGCGGACTCCAGAAAGTACCCAACTTCATTTAGCCACGTTAACTGACTTACGAGTCGTGCCTGGCCCATGGCCGAGCTCCGGGAGTAGAAAATACTCTCGGAACTCGTCGAAGGAGCAAAAAGAATACGAAGACACGATACAGTGACTGGAACAATTCACAAATAACCCACGCAAATGAGGGAAAAGCTTTTGACGACGACGTTTCGGTCCGACTTCGACCATTTGTATACTGATTCCCCTCACCTTCGTGTGTTAGTGTGACTTGTGCATGGTCCAAGGCTGACCGAAACGTTGTCACAATCTTCCCTCTCATACATGAAGGTTATTTATGAAGGGTACAAAGGTACGTCAGTAACTTAATGCTTCCTTTGTACTTACAAATACCAATTAATCCACTTTACGTCATGTTAAGCACACACTAAATTACGTTACGTTACATATGGGTACGTAAACATACAAACACGTACATTTTAACTACAAGTAAGCAAATGAAAGAAAAAAGAGAAGTCGTGCTACACTTGGCAGTGAAACGGCCAAGTTACCCCAGGAAGTGTTCACATCTGTACGAGTACCTGGTTACCTGGAGGTTACCTGGAGGTTACCTGGAGGTTACCTGGAGGTTACCACTCGTGTTTATAAAAAAAGATACTTGGGGAAACATCAGAATGAGTGTCCAATAAATATGTCCAAGTGTTTGTTCACGTATCTTTTAAATCACTAGTCTGTATCACTGCCAAAGTTTACGCCATTATCACTGGTGGTGGTGCAAGAATTTGCTGTGCTGCTTGGTATGTCCACAGACCTACCAGCCACCTGGAGGTTACCTGGAGGTTATTCCGGGGATCAACGCCCCCGCGGCCCGGTCCATGACCAGGCCTCCCGATGGATCAGGGCCTGATCAACTAGGCTGTTACTGCTGGCCGCACGCAGTTCAACGTACGAGCCACAGCCCGGCTGATCCGGCACTGACTTTAGGTATCTGTCCAGCTCTCTCTTGAAGGCAGCCAGGGGCTTATTGGTAATTCCCCTAATGCTTGATGGGAGGCTGTTGAACAGTTTTGGGCCCCGGACACTTATGTCCGGTAGCAGAACTACCAGCCACAGGTAACACAACTACCAGCCACAGATAGCACAGCTACCAGCCACGGGTAGCACAGCTACCAGCCTGGATTAGCCACCCAGGATAGCGCAAGAAAGGCAGTGTGTCATCAGGGGACTCTCTTATTTCCATTGAGGTCCTCAGTCTTGTCACCCAGGATGCGACCCACACCAGTCGGCTAACACCCAGGTACCTACTTGCTAGGCGAACAGGACAACAGGTGTAAGGAAACGGGTCGAATATTTCCACCCCACCGGGAATCGAACCCGGACCCTCTGCATGCTTCAGTTGAGGGTAATAGTAATTGTCTGCGTTGGAGGCTTCCGGTAAGACAGCAGACAAGGTGAAGGTTGCCAAAACTCTGGAAAAGAAGAGACTGGAAACAAACTCTGCATCCTCCTCTTTGATAAATGGTACAGTCGATAAACAGGTGTAACACAGACTGGCTCCGGGTGCCAGTACTAAGGTGAGAGAGAATAATTTCCCAAACGCTACGTCCGTGAAAATATTTCGACCAAGAACCCTACTGTGATTTAATCAAAAAGTACTTCGTTGTTCTATAGCCTGGACCGACGATGCTGTTATCGATCATGGATGCTCGCCCACAAAACTGAGAGAAAAGAGCCCCGAAAAGGGCAGTTCACCGCCGGAAATTCATAGGTTTTGAAAAGCTGAGCGTGCAGAGAAATCTGCAAGTTCACTGCCCCGAATACCAGAATGACCAGAGACGCAACACAAGACGAAGTCTTCATGCTTACTGAAGAGGCGACACAGCCAGCGCTGAATGCGAAGGACGATGGGATGCGATTAGTCAAAGGTCGGAAGAGCTTGCAACGTACCTTGAAGAGTCAGAGACTACAACAAAGGAAGACGTGGGAGGAAAAGCAATGCGGATGACAGCTACGAGAAGTGTGTAAAACTCTGCCGAGAAAATACTAGCCACGTCAGGTAAGCAACCCTGTATCATGCCGTTGGCAGCAACAACAACCCAGGTGTGTATATACATGAATGGTAGACAGTACCGACAAGATGAAAATTAGACACATGTACAACATCTGGGTATCTTTATTTGTAGACGTATTGATAAAGATACCCAGACGTTCCACATGTGTCTAATTTTTCCAGCTATGTATCCCACACCATCTGACGTTTTAGACCCATCAGAGCAAAGCTGGATGTGAATGTAACTGATAATGCTGACGGAAAAGAGAGCGTGTGTCCACAGCAGTGGTACAAAACAAGAGGACGTAGATAAATAGTCCACAGAACCGACAAGTTGATAAATTAGACACATGTGCAACACTTGGGTGTTTCCTCAATAAAGACACCCAAGTGTTGCACATGTCTAATTTGTGAAAGCCACGGAAGGAAGGCGGTACAGCCTTGTGTCATCAGCATCTCCTAAGAGGTAACTAAACAAGACAGTATCAGGATGAACAGGAAAGGGTAAAAGCGGATCGAAGGGAGCCACTGAAGTCTGAAGGTGGATATGAAAACGACGTAAAAAGTAGAACGACAACGACTGGATTATCTGTTAATATTTTTATATGTCGCAGGACACACACGAAATAATCACAGGTCCAGGACGTGCAAAATAGTTCGATTTTGATACCCATGGAGAAGCGGAAAAACCGTAGGAGGCACAGAACGGCTAGGTGACAGTCAGGGATGAATTAAGGTGGGGGAAAAAAAGGGGGGTGGGAGCTCCAATTCATTGGACCAAGAGCCCGCTTTACCGGTCTAAGGATGAAAAAAAGAGTAATCAGTGAGGTTACAGGGCAAGGCATCCTCCAGTGTCTTAAAGCTGAGTCGTAATGTGGACTCAGTGATGATATTAGTGAGACTAAAACCTTAAGTCTGTGAGGAGAGAGCATGATAGAGCCTAGGAGCATGACAGAGCCTGGGAGCATGACAGAGCCTGGGAGCATCAAAGAGCCTGGGAGCATCACAGAGCCTGGGAGTATCACAGAGCCTGGGAGCATCACAGAGCCTGGGAGCATCACAGAGCCTGGGAGCATCATAGAGCCTGGGAGCATCACAGAGCCTGGGAGCATCACAGAGCCTGGGAGCATCACAGAGCCTGGGAGCATCACAGAGCCTGGGAGCATCATAGAGCCTGGGAGCATCACAGAGTCTTGGAGCATCATAGAGCCTGGGAGCATCACAGAGCCTGGGAGTATCACAGAGCCTGGGAGCATCACAGAGCCTGGGAGCATCACAGAGCCTGGGAGCATCATAGAGCCTGGGAGCATCACAGAGCCTTGGAGCATCACAGAGCCTGGGAGCATCACAGAGCCTGGGAGTATCACAGAGCCTGGGAGCATCACAGAGCCTGGGAGCATCACAGAGCCTGGGAGCATCACAGAGCCTGGGAGTATCACAGAGCCTGGGAGCATCACAGAGCCTGGGAGCATCACAGAGCCTGGGAGCATCATAGAGCCTGGGAGCATCACAGAGTCTTGGAGCATCACAGAGCCTTGGAGCATCATAGAGCCTGGGAACATCACAGAGCCAGGGAGCATCACAGAGCCTGGGAGTATCACAGAGCCTGGGAGCATCACAGAGCCTGGGAGCATCACAGAACCTGGGAGCATCATAGAGCCTGGGAGCATCACAGAGTCTTGGAGCATCACAGAGTCTTGGAGCATCATAGAGCCTGGGAGCATCACAGAGCCTGGGAGTATCACAGAGCCTGGGAGCATCACAGAGCCTGGGAGCATCACAGAGCCTGGGAGCATCATAGAGCCTGGGAGCATCACAGAGCCTGGGAGCATCACAGAGCCTGGGAGCATCACAGAGCCTGGGAACATCACAGAGCCTGGGAGCATCACAGAGCCTGGGAGCATCACAGAGCCTGGGAGCATCACAGAGCCTGGGAGCATCACAGAGCCTGGGAGCATCACAGAGCCTGGGAACATCACAGAGCCTGGGAGCATCACAGAGCCTGGGAGCATCACAGAGCCTGGGAACATCACAGAGCCTGGGAACATCACAGAGCCTGGGAGCATCACAGAGCCTGGGAGCATCACAGAGCCTGGGAGCATCACAGAGCCTGGGAGCATCACAGAGCCTGGGAACATCACAGAGCCTGGGAGCATCACAGAGCCTGGAAGCATCACAGAGCCTGGGAGCATGACAGAGCCTGGGAGCATCACAGAGCCTGGGAGCATCACAGAGCCTGGGAGCATCACAGAGCCTGGGAGCATCACAGAGCCTGGGAGCATCACAGAGCCTGGGTGCATCACAGAGCCTGGGAGCATCACAGAGCCTGGGAGTATCACAGAGCCTGGGAGTATCACAGAGCCTGGGAGCATCACAGAGCCTGAGAGCATCACAGAGCCTGGGAGCATCACAGAGCCTGGGAGCATCACAGAGCCTTGGAGCATCATAGAGCCTGGGAGCATCACAGAGCCTGGGAGCATCACAGAGCCTGGGAGCATCACAGAGCCTGGGAGCATCACAGAGCCTGGGAGCATCACTAAGGTAACAATCCATCTAGTTGGTCACAATGGATCATACAAAGCTTTTGGAATGGTAGGTAATCATGTTTGATCCGAGGAAGAGGGCAGTAAATCCTCTTTCTCAGATCAACAGCTTCTCACCAGACCCATTGCCACCTAAATCAGGAATTTTAGGCTAAAGGTGTGTCAGAATTACTTCAGAATTAATACAGATTTTTTTAAGGTAAGCAATGGGGGAATTTATCTCAAAACATAATAAATTCAACTATAAAGTTACGAATACACAATAGAAAAAAATATATTACATCGAAATTTCTAATTTCGAGTTTTTTAAGTACTTTTTTTATTTTATTTTGGGACTTGGGATATTCCATAACTCCCTGAAATAAAAACAGGGGTCAAAATTCGAAATGAAAAAAAAAAAAGATTCTCGTTCATTAGATTTTGTCATATCCACAATATTCCTACCGATTTATAGATTTTTTTAAGCAATTACAAGTACAGTGACGGTATTTTAAATAGATTTTTTTTTTCAAATATTTTACACTGCGGTTGTTTCATGGATTTATGAACTCATTTTAAGATGAAATAAACATTAGCTACATGAAGGTGGACGATATAGTTAACATCTTCAGTGGTACTGGACGCCTAAAAAGGTTCACTTTAGACAGCTGGAGAAAAATATGGGTTTTGTTACTGATGCTCCTCACGCCTGAGTGAAGTCTTGCTTAAGTTTTGGCAGTGTGAGACCATGCTGCATAGTTGTCCCATGTAGCATGGTCGTGGTTCACCGCTTGCTGGTGAACCACGACTCTCTGCCCACTCAACATCCAGGCCCACACGGGTATTTCTGCTATGCAGTTACAACATACGTTCTTCGGCTATGTTCTGTCCCATATAGGAACGCTGAAGACTAAATTAGCAAGAGCATGTGTTGCCTTTAATGGTCCATCCCCAAGCTGTGGGATCCATCTCATTCCTGAGCCATGGCTGTGCTTGCATCTACACCAGAGAGGAATGCTGACGAGCACCAGCGCCTGGAGGTGGCAAGGTCAGCAGCTGGAAAAGGTTGCTTCTCTTTCTGTTTGCATTTTTCAACGCATAGTAACTAAGCTCATTCAAAAATTCCGTATTTGTTGCGCCATGGAGATTCATTAAGAATGCGTCTCCAGCTCCACCAGTGTCTTCGTGAGTTGTATCGGAGTCTCAGGTCCGTCTTTACCTTCAAAGTTCTGAATTCTTGAGTTTGCCAGTGTTGATATGGGACTGATGTTGCATAGGGGCTCTGGTGGCCTGGTGGTTAACGCTCTCGCTTCACACGGTGAGGGCCTGGGTTCGATTCCCAGCCAGAGTAGAAACATTGGACGTGTTTCTTTCCACCTGTTGTCTATGTTCCCCAGCAGTAAAATGGGTACCTGGGTGTTAGTCGACTGGTGTGGGTCGCATCCTGGGACACTGACCTAAGGAGGCCTGGTCACAGACCGGGCCGCGGGGGCGTTGACCCCCGGAACTCTCTCCAGATAAACTCACAGGATGGAGACAGCGTGTGAAGGAACGGGTGGCCTTTTCTGTGTCACATGTTATACTTCCTGGGTTGAAAATTAGACACATGTGCCACATCTGGGTATCCTTATCGTAGACGTTTCGCCATTCAGTGGCTTCATCAATATAAATTCATGAATATAATCGTTAGACAGTAGAACTCTATATAAAAAGATGAGGGACTGATTGGACCTGTCTCGCATTGGGCAGTAGGCCTGCTGCAGTGTTCCATCTTTCTTATGTTCTTATCAACATAGTAGTAGCAGTAGTAGTAATAGTACTAGCCGTAGCAGCAGCAGTAGTAGTATTAAGAGAAGTAACAGTAACATATTCACGGCTAATGGAAAGCAATCACCTTAGATTTCAGAGACGCCTCACCCCATTCCCCCTGAAGTTGACTATTTTTTTTTTTTTTTTTTTGCAGGTTATGAGGAAGTGATGAACTTCCTTCATTTCCAACATTTCCAATGGAATTTTCCAGAGAGATTCGCGAGATCATGACAGAGTTCGGTGCCAGGAGGTTCCAGTTTTTTCAACGACTTGCCAGTTTCCATTCTTCTCATAAGTTGAAGAATGAGACACTTATGCAACACATGGGAATCTTTATTGAAGAAACGTCTCGCCACACAGTGACTTCATCAGTCCAGTACAAAGCAGAAGGATGCAAGGAGAGGAGGAGTTTCTGGTAATCACAAAACCGACAAGTTGACATACAAGAGAGAGGGGAGTAGATACCAGGAGACAAGAGGGAGAGGAGTAGATACCAGGAGACAAGAGGAAGGGGAGTAAATACCAGGAGACAAGAGGGAGGGGAGTAGATACCAGGAGACAAGAGGGAGGGGAGTAGCTACCAGGAGACAAGAGGGAGGGGAGTAGATACCAGGAGACAAGAGGGAGGGGAGTAGATATCAGGAGACAAGAGGAAGGAGATTAGATAGCAGGAGACAAGAGGGAGGGGAGTAGATACCAGGAGACAAGAGGGAGGGGAGTAGATATCAGGAGACAAGAGGAAGGAGATTAGATACCAGGAGACAAGAGGGAGGGGAGTAGATATCAGGAGACAAGAGGGAGGGGAGTAGATACCAGGAGACAAGAGGAAGGAGATTAGATAGCAGGAGACAAGAGGGAGGGGAGTAGATACCAGGAGACAAGAGGGAGGGGAGTAGATACCAGGAGACAAGAGGGAGGGGAGTAGACAGCAGGAGACAAGATGGAGGGGAGTAGATACCAGGAGACAAGAGGAAGGAGATTAGATAGCAGGAGACAAGAGGGAGGGGAGTAGATACCAGGAGACAAGAGGAAGGAGATTAGATAGCAGGAGACAAGAGGGAGGGGAGTAGATACCAGGAGACAAGAGGGAGGGGAGTAGATACCAGGAGACAAGAGGGAGGGGAGTAGACAGCAGGAGACAAGAGGGAGGGGAGTAGATACCAGGAGACAAGAGGAAGGAGATTAGATAGCAGGAGACAAGAGGGAGGGGAGTAGATACCAGGAGACAAGAGGAAGGGGAGTAGATGCCAGGACACAAGAGGGAGGGGAGTAGATACCAGGAGACAAGAGGAAGGGGAGTAGATACCAGGAGACAAGAGGAAGGGGAGTAGATGCCAGGAAACAAGAGGGAGGGGAGTAGATAGCAGGAGACAAGAGGGAGGGGAGTAGATAGGAGGAGACAAGAGGGAGAGGAGTAAATACCAGGAGACAAGAGGGAGGGGAGTAGATACCAGGAGACAAGAGGAAGGGGAGTAGATACCAGGAGACAAGAGGGAGGGGAGTAGATACCAGGAGACAAGAGGGAGGGGAGTAGATACCAGGAGACAAGAGGGAGGGGAGTAGATAGCAGGAGACAAGAGGGAGGGGAGTAGCTAGCAGGAGACAAGAGGGAAGGGTAGGGATAGCAGGAGACAAGAGGGAAGGGTGGGGATAGCAGGAGACAAGAGGGAGGGGAGTAGATAGCAGGAGACAAGAGGGAAGGGTAGGGATAGCAGGAGACAAGAGGGAAGGGTAGGGATAGCAGGAGACAAGAGGGAAGGATAGGGATAGCAGGAGACAAGAGGGAAGGGTAGGGATAGCAGGAGACAAGAGGGAAGGGTAGGGATAGCAGGAGACAAGAGGGAAGGGTAGGGATAGCAGGAGACAAGAGGGAAGGGTAGGGATAGCAGGAGACAAGAGGGAAGGATAGGGATAGCAGGAGACAAGAGGGAAGGGTAGGGATAGCAGGAGACAAGAGGGAAGGGTAGGGATAGCAGGAGACAAGAGGGAAGGGTAGGGATAGCAGGAGACAAGAGGGAAGGGTAGGGATAGCAGGATACAAGAGGGAAGGGTAGGGATAGCAGGAGACAAGAGGGAAGGGTAGGGATAGCAGGAATGCTACCCCCTGCTGGATCAGTCTCCTAAATCAAGTGTGCTAAAAAAATACCTTGACACCTTAAGACCATTACCTTTTAATGGTATTATTTAAGCGTGGGTTGTCGTGTAGACGCCACCACCGCCCCCAGGGCAGCCAGAGGGATAAAAGGAGCACCGTAGATCATTTCCTGCGCTGATATTACCCGCATTAACCTTCCGTCTTAATAGAGCTGCTGGCTTTCTGAATCTACCTGGAGTCTACCTGGAGGGTATTCCGGGGATCAACGCCCCCGCGACCCGGTCCACGACCAGGCCTCCCGGTGGATCAGTGCCTGGTCAACCAGGCTGTTACTGCTGGTCGCACGTAGTCCAAAGTACGAACTACAGCCCGGCTGATCCAGCACCGACTTTAGGTATCTGTCCAGATCCCTCTTGAAGGCAACCAGGGGCCTATTGGTAATTCCCCTTATTGCTGGTGGGAGGCTGTTAAACAGTCTTGGACCCCGGACACTTACGATATTTTCTCTTAGTGTACTAATTGCGCCCCTACTTTTAATTGGGGGTATTTTGCATCGCCTGCCCAGTCTTGTTGGTTAACAGACGCTAGGACATTGGGTAGCTTTAGAGAGATTGGACAAGTATATGGGTGCAATGGTCTGGGTATGATTAGTACCTGGGGTACTGAAGTAAATTCCAAGGTGACTTTGGAAAAAGGATGGACAAATAAGATATCTGGAACAATATCGTTCCATGGTCTGGAACGATATCATTCCAGACCATGGAGCTGAACTTTTCTCCACGATAAGGGACTGACCACCTCAGATACTTTTTCTCCAAGGTTGATGGACTGATTACATATTTAATTCATTACTACTGCTCCCTTTATATTTGACTGAAGAAGCCTACCCAACTGTTGCACTTGTAAACAAACCATACCACGGGCGGGGTTAGAACCCGCGATCAGAGAGTCATGTTGCACATGTGTCTTAATCTTTAATTGGTGGAGATATTTGTCCAGTTTCCTTGTAAAGGCTTCTACACTTGTCCCAACACTGTTTCTGATATTTTCTGGTAAGATGTTGGATAATCTGGGACCAGGGATGTTGATACAGTGTTCTATTATTGTGCCTACGGCGCCCCTGCTTTTAGCTGGGTTTATTTTGCACTTCATCCCATATCTCTCACTCCAGTATATTGTTATGGCAGTGTGTAGACTTGTGACTAGGCCATCACGTACTTTCAAGGTATATATTATTATGTACCTCTCTCTCCTCCACTCCAAGGACTTGGAAACGCAATTTAAAAGGCTTTATTGGTTTTATATGGAGCGTAAATGATCTCTTTATCAAAACTCTCTCTAGACTTGAACGGAGCCGTCAACACTAAGCAATACACTAAACGAGAGAGCACAAGCGATATGAATAGTATCGCTATTGGCACTGTTTCCCTTGTTTTGAAAATTATCATTATCCACCTTATCATTTTCCTGCCTGTCGTAACGTTTGTCTTACTGAGTGCTTTGAGAGAAAGGTTAGCTGTCATAATTACTCCCAGATCTTTCACATGTTCCTTTCGTGCTAATTGATGATCCTCTTGGATCTTATAAACAGTATCCCTTTTAAGTTCTTCATTCTTTCCATACCTAAGTAACTGGAACTTATCACCAGTGAACGTCATGCTGTTCTCAGCTGCCCACTGGAAAAAATTTTTTGTATATTCCTGTAGTTTTTCGTTTTCTGTCAAAGTGTATTTCGTGGTTGTTATGGTATCATCCGTGAATGATGACACAGAATGGGATGATAGTTGAGACAGGTGTGTGGATGCGGGTGTGGACGAGGAGTGTATGGAGACAAGTGGGTGTGTGGGGGTGGGGTGAGCCTGGGCACTGGTGTGGGTGTGGACACTAGTGTGGGTGTGGGGCACGTGTGTGGGGGTGTGGTGTGGGAGGGACGGTGCAGCTGGTGGAGCCTCCACCAGTGTGCTTGTGGAGAACTCAGAATTACTCTTGACAAAATACTTCCGCCAGATTGAGAGAAATCTGTTCTCCACTGTGTTTGCTTCCGCTTCTCTCCTCTTTCCTCCCTTATTCACTTTTCTGTGCTCATTCCCACTTATTTATGGCTATTGTCACGTACAGTTACTACCTATTCGTGGCTGCAAATATGCAACAGCTCTTCAATGGCCGTCTAATCATATTTTTTTAAATAATTGCAGCATTTACTGTCTTCTATTTAAATTCGTTCACGTACCTTGCCTTTTATGAGCTCAGGAAGTTTTTTCTTCTCCTAGAGCCCGGCCATAGGCCAGGCTCATCTGATGTTTGCCTGGTCAACCAGGCTGTTGCTGCTGGTGGCCTGCTGCTCCACATATCCATCACAGCCTGGGTGATCTATCATTCTAAGCACAAAGAAAACTTTTGTAGTATATCTCCGGTTCAACTTTTCTCGTATATATATATATATATATATATATATATATATATATATATATATATATATATATATATATATATATGTGTGTGTGTGTGTGTGTGTGTGTGTATGTGTGTGTGTGTGTGTGTGTGTGTGTGTGTGTGTGTGTGTGTGTGTGTGTGTGTGTGTGTGTGTGTGTGTGTGTGTGTGTGTGTGTGTGTTTGTAATACCGAATTAGCCGAACTGGTGAGTTAGGCCAGAAAAGATTAGATTTTAGAATTTGTCTTCGAAGTGGCTAGGTTATTGTGCACCCATCCTGTGGATGGTAGTGCAAGAGCATTTGGATGCACAAAAGGCCTAGGGGGCATACATCTGGATTTACATCTACAATTGACTTACCTCTTGCAAGCAAATTTAGGAAATTTGCTGAGCGCCTTAGATTATCTCTTCACGTCTTCCAAAGTCTCCATTTTGCAAGTCACCTCTGTATTCAGATGGAGAAGCCTGCTGCGCGGTCGAAACGTTTCTGCAATTAGGATATCCAAGTGTTGCACATATATTATATTCCTCATAGCTAGGTGAGTACACACCATATAAATACCTCATTTCTCAAAGCCAGGGGTGGTAACCCAGGTTCTGGTGAAGATTTCTCAGGCTGATGACTTTCAGTCTGTCCCTGCATATTTGGAGGGAGGGCTGGGGGGGATAGGTAGGTTTGGTAGGCTTATGTGTAACAGCTGGAGTCCTAGTGGAATTTATTTAACAATACAATAGGCCTATGGTGGCTGGGTCGACGGGAACAATCAGGCTGGCTGGGCCTCCTGGCCTCGCCTTCATCCTGCCCCATAAAAACCAAAATTCTATAAGGATTTGTCTCTCTAATGTTTGGTAAAGGATCTCATTTGACTGATATACCTTTCATTATATTTTAGATACTCTACCTCTTAAAAAAGGACCGATATTCTGTTAAATTTGGAGATTGTGAGGTTCTCAAAAACACAGGGAGGTTCTTATATATTTAACCAGGATGTATTTTAGTAATTAAGACACATGTTCAACAGTTGGGTAATCTTCACTAAAGATACCTAACTCTTGCACATGTGTCTTAATTATCGACATGGATGTATTTTGTGGTATACCAACAATTATTATTCATCATGTAATCAGAGGACAATCAGAGTTTTGACAGTAGACCTCCGTCATCAGGAGATAACTTGGTAGGTTCCTGAAGGTACTCCAGGTCCTGATCAGATGGGCTGTTATGCAGCGAGTGTAAACAAATCAGTGGATTCTCTTACTTTATCCCAGTGAGCGAGTTTGTTGGGTAGTGCCACTCATCCCGTGAAGGAACATGTCACGGTAGTGTAGATGAATGGTTCAGTGAACCGACAAGTTGATAAATTAGAAACATGTGCAACACTTGGGTATCTTAAATGAGGAAACGTTTCGCCACACAGTGGCTTCATCAGTCCATACAAAGGAGAATGGTGAAGAACAGGTGGAGTTTGAGGTAATCAGTCCCTCAGCCTTGAGTCGAAGTGGTCAGTCCATCAATCTTGAAAACAATTAGCTACAAGTCAACCTGGATGCTGGACACGCCACTGGCGACATGAACTCTG
Organism: Cherax quadricarinatus; assembly: GCF_038502225.1. Taxonomy (NCBI): domain Eukaryota; kingdom Metazoa; phylum Arthropoda; class Malacostraca; order Decapoda; family Parastacidae; genus Cherax; species Cherax quadricarinatus. Next base: position 49,591,618 of record NC_091304.1, read on the forward strand.
CTCTTGGTTGTCGTACCATTCCACATATTCCATTTACGATCTAGTGGGGTGATTAGCAAATCGTGTAACTAATGATATTAGTCACTGTATATTAATATACTTCTAAAGATGTTTGAAACCGTCCATTTGCTCTATATAATTTTTTTTCTCCTGTAATCTGCGGAATTATAGCAACGTTTCCAGAAATACAGGAGTTTGTCCTTTGTGCTAAAAATGGTTAAATTTGTGGCTTTTGGCATTGATAAATGAGGAATGGGGGGAGGGGAGAGGATAGTGGGGGTTGGTGGGGAGGGGGTAGGGGGAGTAGAGGGGTAATGGGATTGTCTGTCTTAATTTAAAAATGCAGCAATATATATATATATATATATATAAATATAAAAATATATATATATATATATATATATATATATATATATATATATATATATATATATATATATATATATATATATGAAATCTAAGGTATTTTGACTCTGTTAATAGTCATCGCATTTAGTTATGAGTCCAGGTTTGTTTAAATTCACATGATCACATCAGGTTGTTACTGTCACATGATCACATCAGGTTGTTACTGTCACATGATCACATCAGGTTGTTACTGTCACATGATCACATCTGGTTGTTACTGTCACATGATCACATCTGGTTGTTACTGTCACATGATCACATCAGGTTGTTACTGTCACATGATCACATCTGGTTGTTACTGTCACATGATCACATCAGGTTGTTACTGTCACATGATCACATCTGGTTGTTACTGTCACATGATCACATCAGGTTGTTACTGTCACATGATCACATCTGGTTGTTACTGTCACATGATCACATCAGGTTGTTACAGTCACATGATCACATCAGGTTGTTACTGTCACATGATCACATCAGGTTGTCACTGTCACATGATCACATCTGGTTGTTACTGTCACATGATCACATCAGGTTGTTACTGTCACATGATCACATCAGGTTGTTACTGTCACATGATCACATCAGGTTGTTACTGTCACATGATCACATCTGGTTGTTACTGTCACATGATCACATCAGGTTGTTACTGTCACATGATCACATCAGGTTGTTACTGTCACATGATCACATCAGGTTGTTACTGTCACATGATCACATCTGGTTGTTACTGTCACATGATCACATCAGGTTGTTACTGTCACATGATCACATCAGGTTGTTACTGTCACATGATCACATCAGGTTGTTACTGTCACATGATCACATCTGGTTGTTACTGTCACATGATCACATCAGGTTGTTACTGTCACATGATCACATCAGGTTGTCACTGTCACATGATCACATCTGGTTGTTACTGTCACATGATCACATCAGGTTGTTACTGTCACATGATCACATCAGGTTGTTACTGTCACATGATCACATCAGGTTGTTACTGTCACATGATCACATCAGGTTGTTACTGTCACATGATCACATCTGGTTGTTACTGTCACATGATCACATCAGGTTGTTACTGTCACATGATCACATCAGGTTGTTACTGTCACATGATCACATCAGGTTGTTACTGTCACATGATCACATCTGGTTGTTACTGTCACATGATCACATCAGGTTGTTACTGTCACATGATCACATCAGGTTGTCACTGTCACATGATCACATCTGGTTGTTACTGTCACATGATCACATCAGGTTGTTACTGTCACATGATCACATCTGGTTGTTACTGTCACATGATCACATCAGGTTGTTACTGCCACATGATCACATCAGGTTGTCACTGTCACATGATCACATCTGGTTGTCACTGTCACATGATCACATCAGGTTGTTACTGTCACATGATCACATCAGGTTGTTACTGTCACATGATCACATCTGGTTGTTACTGTCACATGATCACATCAGGTTGTTACTGTCACATGATCACATCAGGTTGTCACTGTCACATGATCACATCAGGTTGTTACTGTCACATGATCACATCAGGTTGTTACTGTCACATGATCACATCAGGTTGTTACTGTCACATGATCACATCAGGTTGTTACTGTCACATGATCACATCTGGTTGTTACTGTCACATGATCACATCAGGTTGTTACTGTCACATGATCACATCAGGTTGTTACTGTCACATGATCACATCAGGTTGTTACTGTCACATGATCACATCTGGTTGTTACTGTCACATGATCACATCAGGTTGTTACTGTCACATGATCACATCAGGTTGTTACTGTCACATGATCACATCAGGTTGTTACTGTCACATGATCACATCAGGTTGTTACTGTCACATGATCACATCTGGTTGTTACTGTCACATGATCACATCAGGTTGTTACTGTCACATGATCACATTAGGTTGTTACTGTCACATGATCACATCAGGTTGTTACTGTCACATGATCACATCTAGTTGTTACTGTCACATGATCACATCAGGTTGTTACTGTCACATGATCACATCAGGTTGTTACTGTCACATGATCACATCAGGTTGTTACTGTCACATGATCACATCAGGTTGTTACTGTCACATGATCACATCTGGTTGTTACTGTCACATGATCACATCAGGTTGTTACTGTCACATGATCACATCTGGTTGTTACTGTCACATGATCACATCAGGTTGTTACTGTCACATGATCACATCTGGTTGTTACTGTCACATGATCACATCAGGTTGTTACTGTCACATGATCACATCAGGTTGTTACTGTCACATGATCACATCAGGTTGTTACTGTCACATGATCACATCTGGTTGTTACTGTCACATGATCACATCAGGTTGTTACTGTCACATGATCACATCAGGTTGTTACTGTCACATGATCACATCAGGTTGTTACTGTCACATGATCACATCTGGTTGTTACTGTCACATGATCACATCAGGTTGTTACTGTCACATGATCACATCAGGTTGTCACTGTCACATGATCACATCTGGTTGTTACTGTCACATGATCACATCAGGTTGTTACTGTCACATGATCACATCAGGTTGTTACTGTCACATGATCACATCAGGTTGTTACTGTCACATGATCACATCAGGTTGTTACTGTCACATGATCACATCTGGTTGTTACTGTCACATGATCACATCAGGTTGTTACTGTCACATGATCACATCAGGTTGTTACTGTCACATGATCACATCAGGTTGTTACTGTCACATGATCACATCTGGTTGTTACTGTCACATGATCACATCAGGTTGTTACTGTCACATGATCACATCAGGTTGTCACTGTCACATGATCACATCTGGTTGTTACTGTCACATGATCACATCAGGTTGTTACTGTCACATGATCACATCTGGTTGTTACTGTCACATGATCACATCAGGTTGTTACTGCCACATGATCACATCAGGTTGTCACTGTCACATGATCACATCTGGTTGTCACTGTCACATGATCACATCAGGTTGTTACTGTCACATGATCACATCAGGTTGTTACTGTCACATGATCACATCTGGTTGTTACTGTCACATGATCACATCAGGTTGTTACTGTCACATGATCACATCAGGTTGTCACTGTCACATGATCACATCAGGTTGTTACTGTCACATGATCACATCAGGTTGTTACTGTCACATGATCACATCAGGTTGTTACTGTCACATGATCACATCAGGTTGTTACTGTCACATGATCACATCTGGTTGTTACTGTCACATGATCACATCAGGTTGTTACTGTCACATGATCACATCAGGTTGTTACTGTCACATGATCACATCAGGTTGTTACTGTCACATGATCACATCTGGTTGTTACTGTCACATGATCACATCAGGTTGTTACTGTCACATGATCACATCAGGTTGTTACTGTCACATGATCACATCAGGTTGTTACTGTCACATGATCACATCAGGTTGTTACTGTCACATGATCACATCTGGTTGTTACTGTCACATGATCACATCAGGTTGTTACTGTCACATGATCACATTAGGTTGTTACTGTCACATGATCACATCAGGTTGTTACTGTCACATGATCACATCTAGTTGTTACTGTCACATGATCACATCAGGTTGTTACTGTCACATGATCACATCAGGTTGTTACTGTCACATGATCACATCAGGTTGTTACTGTCACATGATCACATCAGGTTGTTACTGTCACATGATCACATCTGGTTGTTACTGTCACATGATCACATCAGGTTGTTACTGTCACATGATCACATCTGGTTGTTACTGTCACATGATCACATCAGGTTGTCACTGTCACATGATCACATCAGGTTGTTACTGTCACATGATCACATCAGGTTGTTACTGTCACATGATCACATCAGGTTCTTAATGTCACATGATCACATCAGGTTCTTACTGTCACATGATCACATCAGGTTGTTACTGTCACATAATCACATCAGGTTGTTACTGTCACATGATCACATCAGGTTCTTACTGTCACATAATTACATCAGGTTCTTACTGTCACATGATCACATCAGGTTGTTACTGTCACATGATCACATCAGGTTGTTACTGTCACATAATCACATCAGGTTGTTACTGTCACATAATCACATCAGGTTCTTACTGTCACATAATCACATCAGGTTCTTACTGTCACATGATCACATCAGGTTGTTACTGTCACATAATCACATCAGGTTGTTACTGTCACATAATCACATCAGGTTCTTACTGTCACATAATCACATCAGGTTCTTACTGTCACATGATCACATCAGACTGTCACTGTCACATGATCACATCAGACTGTCACTGTCACATGATCACAGGTTGTCACTGTCACATGATCACAGGTTGACACTGTCACATGATTACGTCATTACGTCAAGTCGCCACCATTACGGAGCCAGAACCACCACAAGACCCTAGCTTCTTATTCAGTACTAAGCCTCTATATATGTCAATTTTAGGCACAGTTAGGTCAAACTATGACCGTAGAGGGTACGTAGGGGAGCGCAGTGAATGCGTAGATGCAGTGATATCAGAAAGTCATAATATAGACAAAGTGTAGACGGGATTAGACAGTGAAGAGATCAGTGTTAGTGATCGTGCAGTCTTCTTGAGGCTGCGTGTTGCGGGGGTCAGCGCCCCTGCTGCCCCGTCCTTGACCAGACCTCCCGGTGGATCAGGGCCTGATCAACCAAGCTGTTACTGCTGCTTTGAGAGTAAGTTTATTATAAACTCACGCTTAACAAATCACAATGTTCAGAGCACAGCATTCTTCTATTTTCTTCTTGTACTCGCAGCATCCTGACACATGCACAGATCTGTTATATATTCCCTAAAACAGTATTTCTCTCTCTTTTATACGTCTTATTCCAAGTTAACATATTTTGTCTGAAAATTTTTAATCATATATACATACATAAACATTGTATACATGCACATAACACACATCACACATCACACAACACACAACACACATCACACATCACACAACACACAACACACATCACACATCACACAACACACAACACACATCACACATCACACAACACACATCACACATCACACAACACACAACACACATCACACATCACACAACACACAACACACATCACACATCACACAACACACAACACACAACACACAACACACAACACACATCACACATCACACAACACACATCACACATCACACAACACACATCACACAACACACAACACACATCACACATCACACAACACACATCACACATCACACAACACACAACACACATCACACATCACACAACACACATCACACATCACACAACACACATCACACAACACACAACACACATCACACATCACACAACACACAACACACATCACACATCACACAACACACATCACACATCACACAACACACAACACACATCACACATCACACAACACACAACACACATCACACATCACACAACACACAACACACATCACACATCACACAACACACATCACACATCACACAACACACAACACACATCACACATCACACAACACACAACACACATCACACATCACACAACACACAACACACAACACACATCACACATCACACATCACACAACACACAACACACATCACACATCACACAACACACAACACACAACACACATCACACAACACACAACACACAACACACATCACACATCACACATCACACAACACACAACATACATCACACATCACACAACACACAACACACAACACACATCACACATCACACATCACACAACACACAACGCACAACACACATCACACAACACACAACACACAACACACATCACACATCACACATCACACAACACACAACACACATCACACATCACACAACACACAACACACAACACACAACACACATCACACATCACACAACACACATCACACAACACACAACACACATCACACATCACACAACACACAACACACATCACACATCACACATCACACATCACACAACACACAACACATATCACACATCACACAACACACAACACACAACACACATCACACATCACACAACACACAACACACATCACACATCACACAACACACAACACACAACACACATCACACATCACACACCACACAACACACAACGCACAACACACATCACACAACACACATCATGCATCACACAACACACAACACACATCACACATCACACAACACACATCATACATCACACAACACACAACACACATCACACATCACACAACACACATCATGCATCACACAACACACAACACACAACACAACACACATCACACATCACACATCACACATCACACAACACACAACACACAACACAACACACATCACACATCACACAACACACAACACACATCACACATCACACAACACACATCACACAACACACATCATACATCACACATCACACAACACACAACACACATCACACATCACACAACACACATCATGCATCACACAACACACAACACACATCACACATCACACAACACACATCATACATCACACAACACACAACACACAAACACACAACACACAACACACAACACACAACACAACACACATCACACATCACACAACACACAACACACATCACACAACACACAACACACAACACACATCACACATCACACACCACACAACACACAACGCACAACACACATCACACAACACACATCATGCATCACACAACACACAACACACAACACAACACACATCACACAACACACAACACACATCACACATCACACACCACACACCACACAACACACAACACACAACACACAACACACAACACACATCACACATCACACAACACACAACACACATCACACATCACACAACACACAACACACAACACACATCACACATCACACACCACACAACACACAACGCACAACACACATCACACAACACACATCATGCATCACACAACACACAACACACATCACACATCACACAACACACATCATACATCACACAACACACAACACACATCACACATCACACAACACACATCATGCATCACACAACACACAACACACAACACACAACACAACACACATCACACATCACACATCACACAACACACAACACACAACACACAACACCACATTCATCACACATCACACAACACACAACACACATCACTCATCACACAACACACATCACACAACACACATCATACATCACACATCACACAACACACAACACACATCACACATCACACAACACACATCACACATCACACAACACACATCATACATCACACAACACACAACACACAAACACACAACACACAACACACAACACACAACACACAACACACAACACACATCACACATCAAACAACACACAACACACAACACACAACACAACACACAACACACAACACACATCACACATCAAACAACACACAACACACAAGACACAACACACAAACACACAACACACAACACACAACACACAACACACATCACACAGCACACAACACACAACACACAACACACAACACACAACACACATCACACATCAAACAACACACAACACACAACACACAACACACAACACAACACACATCACACATCACGCAACACACATCACACAACACACAACACACAACACACAACACAACACACATCACACATCACACAACACACATCACACAACACACATCACACAACACACAACACACATCACACATCACACAACACACATCATACATCACACAACACACAACACACAAACACACAACACACAACACACAACACACAACACACAACACACATCACACATCAAACAACACACAACACACAACACACAACACACAACACAACACACATCACACATCACACAACACACATCACACAACACACAACACACAACACACAACACACAACACAACACACATCACACATCACACAACACACATCACACAACACACAACACACAACACACAACACACAACACACATCACACATCACACATCACACATCACACATCACACAACACACATCATGCATCACACATCACACAACTCACATCACACAACACACATCACACAACACAACACACAACACACAACACACATCACACATCACACAACACACAACACAACACACATCACACATCACACAATACAGCAGTAACAGCCTGGTTGATCAGACCCTGATCCACCATGAGGCCTGGTCTCAGACCGGGCTGCAGGGGGTGTTGACCCCCGAAACCTTTGTCAGGTAAACTCCAGGTGTGTCTTTTTCCGAGAATTGCTTGTAAATCAGCAAAGGTGCCTTGTGTCTTGCTGTTTGAGAGCAAAGTCACGATGCAACGTGCAGTGCTAGTGCCTTTTATGAAGCATTTTAGGATTCTGTGAAGCCTTTTAGGGTTCTATGAGGCCATTTAGGAGTCTATGAGGCCTTTTAGGATTCTGTTCTTACTCAGTAATTTGTGCATTGATATTTTCTCTGACATAAATAATGAGGTGTGAAAGTGAAGCCTTGTTGCATTTCTCTCTCTTTCTTTACCTGGAGGATACCTGAAGAGGGTTTCAGGGGTCAACGCCCCCGAGGCCCGGTCTGAGCAAGAGATAGTGTATCAAAAAATGCAGAATGTCCATACCACAACAGATGACTCGAAACTATCTAGTCACCCACATAGTGCTAAGCCAGACCCATCCCCCAGTCACAGCACTAATACCCACAGTGCTGGTGCTGGCCCAGGCTCCCCCAGTCATAGCACTAATACCCACAGTGCTGGTGCTGGCCCAGGCTCCCCCAGTCATAGCACTAGTACCCACAGTGCTGGTGCTGGCCCAGGCTCCCCCAGTCATAGCACTAGTACCCACAGTGCTGGTGCTGGCCCAGGCTCCCCCAGTCATAGCACTAGTACCCACAGTGCTGGTGCTGGCCCAGGCCCAGCCCCACCCCCCAGCCCCAGTGCTGACCCAGACCCAGCCCCCAGCCTTACTGCCAGCCCAGACTCTCCTAGGGACACTACCAAAACCACCACAAAAACAGTAAATATACAACCATCATTACACAAGACCGTGGCCCACAGTACAGATGTTGGAGAGGAGTCTCCTCCTTCTTCCTCTACTGAGGAAAGTAGATGGAATCCAGGACGGGGTGGCCCTGGCTTGGATACTGAGGATTATAGTGCAGTCCCAGAACCTGCAGAAATTGACAACACACCTCCCAACAATTCTCAACCAAAGGTGAATTTGTGCAAATATTATGCTTGGGGCATCTGTAAGCATGGAATAACAGGGGGAAAAATGGGACATGCAACTTTGACCATCCCCAAAAATGTAGCGACCTCCTGTCTAAAGGAGTGTGTCATTCTTCTTCCTGTACTTTCTTTCACCCAAAAATGTGCCACTCCTCGGTCCTCCAGAAGCAGTGTTACAACATCGAGTGCCCTGCATACCATCTAAAAGGGCCCAGGGGGCACAGACCCCACAAGACAAACAATAGTAGCTACGACAACCCAACTCCAGGTGACTTTTTAGTGGCAGGAAACGAAAAAAGAAAATGGAAGGAAATAACAAAAATAGTCCACCACCCTGGAGCCTTGTTGGACTGGAGGCGCAGCCAGTGGCCACCCATGGCCCTCCAGAATTACAACTACTGATGCCAATAACAAAATCCCCCCAACAAACACAGAATACAACCTCGTTCATATTTGCTAATATACAGGGCCTTAAGCCATCCACCAACAACAAAATACCTTTTATCAGTGGACTTCTAGTGGAGTCTAATGCAATGTTTGCAGCCTTCACAGAGACTCACACAAAAGATCACTTTGACAGTGAAATATGGATAAGTGGTTACAACCTTTTTAGATGCGACAGAAAAAACAGGCAACAAGGGGGGGTTGGCCTGTATGTCAAAGAGTCCCTTATCTGCACGGAGTTGCTGAACACCACAAATGAGGTAGTTGAAGTTCTATCAATAAAGATCGAGAACCAAAACCTAGTCATTGTGGTTGTATACAAGCCACCAGATGCAACCTCACAACAGTTCAAGGAACAGCTACTGAAAATCGATTACTGTTTGGAAAACCTTCCAGCTCCATCCCCAAACATCTTACTGCTTGGTGATTTCAACCTAAGGCATACAAAATGGAAGAATGTAGCAAATAATGTTATAGCTGAAACAATCCCCGGAGGTAGCGCAGATGAAAGGTCACACACACATGAGCTACTAAGTCTCTGCGAAAAACACACCTTAAGCCAGCAGATAGTAGAGCCAACAAGACTAGAAAACACACTTGACCTTATCTTCACAAATAATGAGGACCTGATAAGAGACATAAGATTATCAAAAACAACTAATTCCGATCACAATCTAATCGAAGTCCAGACGTACATGCATAGGGGTCCTGAACAGCAGAATGCATGTACCTGTGAAGGTGTCTTCACAAAATACAATTTCAACAACAAGAACATCAACTGGGACCAGGTAAACCATGTCCTAAACGAAACATGTTGGGAAGATGTCTTAAATGACATGGATCCAAACCAGTGCCTTGAAAGGATCAACTTCCTGGTAGCCGAAGCATGTTCTAGGCATATTCCCCTAAGAAAGAAGAAGAGCAGGAGTAAACTGGAGAGAAAAAGACGCTCCCTCTACAGAAGACGACGAAGAGTCACTGAGCTCCTCAGGAGTGCTAGAATATCTGATACACGAAAGGAGGCGCTGACCAGGGAAGTGGAAACTATCGAACTTAAGCTAAATGACTCTTACAGGAACCAGGAGAGGCAGGAGGAGCTTAAAGCTATTAGTGAAATTCAAAGAAATTCAAAATATTTCTTTTCATATGCCAAAAACAAGGCAAATACCACATCTAGTATCGGGCCCTTACTCAGACAGGATGGGACTTACACAGATGACAACAAGGAAATGAGTGAAATATTGAAATCCCAGTACGACTCTGTGTTTAGTGAACCACTAATCGGTCTGAGGATCGACGACCCAAATGATTTCTTCATGAATGAGCCTCAAAACTCCATAAATGTATGCCAGATTTCCGACATTACCCTAACTCCGATAGATTTCGAAAAAGCCATTGACAACATGCCTATGCACTCAGCCCCGGGCCCAGACTCGTGGAACTCTGTTTTCATTAAGAACTGCAAGAAACCCCTCTCGCGTGCCCTAAGTACACTATGGAGGAGGAGCTTGGACATGGGTGAAAATCCACAGTCACTTAAAACAACGGATATAGCCCCACTCCATAAAGGTGGCAGCAAAGCATTAGCTAAGAACTATAGAGCAATAGCTCTGACGTCCCACATCATAAAAATCTTTGAAAGAGTGCTAAGAAGCAGGATTGCAAATCACCTGGATTCCCAAAATCTGCACAATCCAGGGCAACATGGGTTCAGGGCAGGTCGCTCCTGCCTCTCACAACTACTGGATCACTATGACATGGCCTTGGATGCACTGGAAGAAAATCAGAATGCAGATGTAATATACACAGACTTTGCAAAAGCATTTGACAAATGCGATCATGGCGTAATAGCCCATAAAATACGTGCTAAAGGAATAACTGGGAAAGTGGGGAGATGGATCTTCAACTTCCTAACAAATCGAACACAAAGAGTAATGGTCAACAGAGTTAAATCGGAGGCTGCCATAGTGAAGAGCTCTATTCCACAAGGCACAGTACTCGCCCCCATCTTATTCCTTATCCTCATATCAGACATAAACAGAGATATGCACCACAGCACCGTATCATCCTTTGCGGATGATACTAGGATCTGCATGAGGCTGTCATCTGCTGAGGACGCGGTTAACCTCCAAGAAGATATAAACAAAGTTTTCCAGTGGACAACGGTAAACAATATGATGTTCAATGAGGACAAATTCCAACTACTCCGTTATGGAAAACTGGAGGAGATAATAACTAGAACAGAGTATACTACTGACTCCGGCCATACAATAGAGCGGAAAAATAATGTAAGGGACCTGGGAGTAGTAATGTCTGAGGATCTCACTTTCAAGGATCACAACAGTGCCACGATCGCACGTGCAAAGAAAATGATAGGATGGATAATGAAAACTTTCAAAACGAGTGATGCCAAGCCCATGATGATCCTTTTCAAATCAATTGTTCTCTCTTGGCTGGAATACTGCTGTACATTAACATCTCCATTCAAAGCAGGTGAAATCGCAGATCTAGAGTGTACAGAGATCCTTTACTGCACGTATAAGTTCTGTCAAGCACCTTAACTACTGGGAACGCTTGGAAGCACTTGACTTGTACTCGTTGGAACGCAGGAGGGAGAGATATATCATAATCTACACTTGGAAAATCTTGGAAGGAATGGTCCCAAATCTGCACACAGAAATCACTCCCTACGAAAGTAAAAGACTGGGCAGGCGATGCAAAATGCCCCCAATAAAAAGTAGGGGCGCCATTGGTACACTAAGAGAAAACACCATAAGTGTCCGGGGCCCAAAACTGTTCAACAGCCTCCCATCAAGCATTAGGGGAATTGCCAATAAACCCCTGGCTGCCTTCAAGAGAGAGCTGGACAGATACCTAAAGTCAGTGCCGGATCAGCCGGGCTGTGGCTCGTACGTTGGACTGCGTGCGGCCAGCAGTAACAGCCTAGTTGTCAGACCCTGATCCATCGGGAGGCCTGGTCATGGACCGGGACGCGGGGGCGTTGATCCCCGGAATAACCTCCAGGTAACCTCCAGGCCTCAGGAATATATCCTGATAAGAATGAATGGTTGAATGTAGGGTAATGTTAGGGTAAGCCAGATTTGCCAGGAAACTGGACAAGTGTTTCCAGACGCGGGTCTTAGTTATATGATGACCCACCGCTGGAGCTTTTGGTCATCTGACCGAGCCTTCTACTGGCTTACCGGTCCACCCTTGGTCCACCATGGGCCCTCAGCTCACAGTGCCAGCCCATGGTTATAGTCACGGCACTGGTGAAAACACTAGGCATCTTTCCTTGTACCTGTTGCCCCTGTTCGCATAGCAGTAAGTAGGTACCTGGGTGCTAGATGCTGTGGGGTCGCATCCCGGGGAAGTGGTAATATAGCTAAAAAAGTGTTATAGTAATAACTGTTAATTTTTGAAGGGATGGGTCGGTAAGCCAGTGGAAGGCCTCGGTCACATGACCAAAAGCTGCAGTGGCGGGTCATCACATAGCTACGACACGCGTCAGGAAATATTTGTCCTGTTTTCCGACAAACTTTACCTAACCTAACCTTAGTGCTAGGCTTGGAAATCAGCTGAGGTGAGGATAAAAACTCTCAGCCTGTAAAACTCTCAGCCCCCCTAAAAAAAAGACGTCATTTGACGTTATTAAGAGCTTCAATTAACACATAACTGATAACATCATCCCGGGGAACGCTGACAGCTCTCTTAATTCCATTCCATTTCTCGTAATCTAACTGGCTCATCCTGTACAGCATTTCTTAACGTTATCTTCTCTCTTTTCGTGTAGTTGATTGCCTGGTGAAAAAAAATATGAATGCTTCCTACTTGAGTTCCCTTGCGTGGTGGTAGTGGGTTGACATCCGGCTGGTGGTGGGCCAGCCTCTCTGCCAGATGCACTCACCTATTGTTACTTGTCAAGGCTAATTGGACAGTTCTGAACCATCTCCGCAAGATCTCCTCCTTACAGATTGTTAGTACTTGAGGCAATCTAATTCTCTCTCTCTCTCTCTCTCTCTCTCTCTCTCTCTCTCTCTCTCTCTCTCTCTCTCTCTCTCTCTCTCTCTCTCTCTCTCTCTCTCTCTCTCTCTCTCTCTCTCTCTCTCTCTCTCTCTCTCTCTCTCTCTCTCTCTCTCTCTCTCTAGCACAGGAGGTTCCGATTAGATCTAACAGGGATTGAGATGAATTTTAGTCTTTTGGGGGAAAAAAGGATGTCAACACAGGACCATTACTGACAGGTGTAGACTGAAGCAGTATTTACCTTCCCATCAACGCTCAGTCATACCTAAGCCACGTTAGGTTAGAGGGGAAAAACCTCTTTATAAAGATACCTGTAGGGTGTTTCGGGGGGGTCAACGCCCCCGCGGCACGGTCCATCACCAGGCCTCGCCGAAAAGTCCATTACGTTTCTTAAGCGCTTCGAAAAGTAAGAGACTAGAGATTAGTGGTAATTAAAGTAAATAGGAAAAAGGTAGGCCAGAGTTAGAGCCTACTAGGGTATAGCTCACTGGCTGGATGAGGCCTACCTAACTACGAGGTGCCGTTCACCTGATATCTTTCGCCATATTTTTCGTCGCCTAATTAAATACTACACATGAACTTCCAGGCCAGTACTTAAATAACTATCGCTATAAAATCCATTCTTTTAAAAGAGGCTAAAAATAAAAAAAAAATCTTGCGGCCCGGACACACACAGATTTCTGGCCATGTGTGGTCCACTACTGTAAAATCAATCTCGGACGCCCTTGACCAGAGTGAACGTGAGAATAGTGTTCTAGTGGTGTTTTCAGTGTTCTATTGGGTGATGCTGGTGTTCTCGAGTATCTTGAAGCTGGTAAAGATCTCTTGATCAAAGGGATTAAAGAGCACACATGAACTACTAGGCCAGTAACCTTATCTTAAGTCAGTTATCTTATCTTAGGCCGGTTATCTTATCTCAAGCCAGTTATCTTATCTTATGCCAGTTTTCTTAGGCCAATTATCTTATCTTAGGAAAGTTATCTTAGGCCAGTTATCTTATCTTGGGTCAGTTATCTTATCTTAGGCCAGTTATCTTATCATAAGCCAGTTATCTTATCTTAAGTCAGTTATCTTATCATAGGCCAGTTATCTTATCTTAAGCCAATTAGCTTATCTTAGGCCAATTATCTTATCTTAAGCAAGTTATCTTATCTTAAGCCAGTTATTTTATCTTATCTTAGGACAATTATCTTATCTTAGGCCTATTATCTTATGTTAGGCCAGTAATATTACCTTAGGCCTATTATCTTATTAAAGATTCTCTTCGCTAATTTGAGTAAAACCAGTTTGCCTTCCATTTCCCAGACTCCGTACGATCCCTACGGTTCTCGCAAGAGGTGAAAGGAGTGAGAGAGGGATGGGAATGGGCAGTGGTGAGTGGCAGAAGTGATGAAGTGGGGGTGGCAGGGTCTGGAAGTGGTTGATGGAGGGAGGGAGGAAAGGGGAGGGAGGTAGGACAATAGCAACACAAAGGCCTATTAATAGCAGGAGTGATGGTGTGACGGCAGCCTCTGACAGAGGTGTGACATCAAAAAGGTCCGACTTGTGCAAACTACCGAGGGCACTGTGTGTGTGTGTGTGTTTGTGTGTGTGTTTGTGTGTGTGTGTGTGTGTGTGTGTGTGTGTGTGTGTGTGTGTGTGTGTGTGTGTGTGTGTGTGTGTGTGTGTGTGTGTGTGTGTGTGTGTGTGTGTGTGTGTGTGTGTGTGTGTGTGTGTACGCACCTACTGAGTTGTGCTCACCTAGTTATATTTGTTGGACTCGATTCAGTGCTCCTGGCCACTCCAGAAACTACAGCCGCTGAAATTATTGGTTCCTGACCAATTGGACTAACGTTATCGTACCTACCCTCCATCTATTCCTCACGCACCTCTATCCACTTATTTACCATCCTCAGGCCACTGAATTGTTCCTTAACCCTTCTGAGAAGCATGAGTTATTTAGCCTCCATCTATGCTCTCTCGCCCAAGTACCTTGCATCGTCCCTACTCATCCAGTGAGAGCCTTTCAGGTATCATATACGTCATAATCATGTTTCCCCTCTTCCTTCTCTCTTCTCCGAGGGACAAGGTACATGTTGTTCTTAAATGAGGCGTAAAGGGGTGACTCTTTCATAACTAATAAGTAGGAAATGGAAAGTAGATGATTCGACCGGTGATGGATCACTGTCTGGTCGAGGGTAAGTAGTGAGAAAGTTGAAAGTCGGGTCAAGATAGTGTGAGGTGAAAAGATAAGAACATAAGAAGGATGGAGCACTGCAGCAGGCCTACTGGCCCATACTAGGCAGGTCCAGGTAACCTACTGGCCAAAGCCAGTCAGGTGCAAGCCACATTCACTTAAGAAGGATGGAGTACTGCATCAGACCCACTAAAGCTTGCTTATGTCGCTATTTATTCCCTCATTTATGTCGTTGTGTAACATTTGGGAATCTTTATACTGTACAAGCTTCTCATTCTTCAGGAGCAGCATCCTTGCCGGGTGTTTAGGAAGGGCACGGGAGAGGAATCCTACGAGAGGAGAGAGAGAGGATTTGTACCCCGAGGTCTGGGGAGATTCATTTGACGGACTGTGAGAGATGATGCAGGGATGTTTAGGTACGTTGTCCAGACCCACAGTTCCACTGGGATGTGTCTTGAGGAGCACCTGGTTCAGGTCATGAGGGAACATGATCGGATAGAGTTGTTTGGTGAGATGCTCCTTATGGTGTCTACCATGAGTTATTGGAAAACATCATTAAATTATATGGTGTGTGTGACGGATGCTGAGAATTATTATTATTATTATTATCATTATTATTATTATTATTATTATTATTATTATTATTATTATTATTATTATTATTATTATTATTATTATTATTATTGTTATTATTATTATTATTATTATTATTATTATTATTATTATTATTATTATTATTATTATTATTATTTATTATTATTATTATTATTATTATTATTATTATTATTATTATTATTTATTATTATTATTATTATTATTATTATTATTATTATTATTATTATTATTATTATTATTATTATTATTATTATTATTATTATTATTATTATTATTATTATTATTATTATTATTATTATTATTATTATTATTATTATTATTTATTATTATTATTAATTATTATTATTATTTTTTATTATTATTATTATTATTATTATTATTATTATTATTATTATTATTATTATTATTATTATCATCATTATTATTATCATCATCATCATCATCATTATTATATGTGTTATAGGTGCTAAACCCATGTGGGCTATTCATCGCAAGGAGTGATGGAGACTCGCTCCTCTGTCTGCTAATCGTACGGCAGAAACCCTTCTCCTGTCTTCTCTCTTCTCTCCGTTGGAAACACTCAGGTCAGCATTGTCTTTATATTTTTTTTTTTTTGTCTTGTAGGGGAAACAATATTGTTTGTCTGCTGAATAATTGTGCAAGAAATGAGCTCATTGGACCAGGAAGAATATAGGATCGAACATGTTATATAAAGGCGTGTCCGTGGACAAGGCATGTATACCTGGAGTCTACCCGGGGGTCAACGCCCCCGTGGGACAGTCCTTGACCAGGCTTGCACGTAATGTAAAGCAGCTAGCTGCTTGCAGCATGCCACACCACACTGCAGAACCTGCATCGCCACACTCCCTTGTCCACCAAGGGGCTGGAATGAACTCCCTGTAAGACGGAAGTGTTTAATGCTGGCGAAGATAAACGCCGCTTCGACAGAAGGGGATCGCTTCCTCCAATATGGCGGCATCCGGGATGTGTTCTTGGAGTGCAGGTCGGTGAGTTTCCCGAGACGACGAGTAGAAGAGAAAGTCTAAGTGGGTAGAGATGGCAGAAACGTAGGGCTAAATGACCAGTCCTGGAGGACACGCCGGAGCCAGGGGTCCACCAAGGCTCAGTGAGAACTGAGGCCACTTCTTTTCCAGTTCCTCTTATGGGATCTCAAAGTTCATATCCTTGGATGATGAAGGAGTATTGTGTCTGGAGCCACGGCATGCGTCGTTCACCCACCATGCGGCACGTGTCAGTTTGAATGACCTTGAGCTTCAAGAGATTTTTGGAGATCAGACGCGCGTGCCATAATAGACACAGAGTAGGAAGCGTAACATGATGGAAGGCAAGTAGAAGAGGAAAAAGATGTCCGAAGACAGCGGAAATCTATTTCAACTCGATGCTAAATAAGGAATAGATTTTACTCATTTTGTGGCGTCCTTATTATAACAGTGAGCAAAACAGTGCACTTGCAATTGCAAGGATGCCGGTTAAATCCCCAGTTTTCCTTACACTGGTGCAGACTAGAAGTGGTGTAATGCGCAGTCAAGTCACCAGTTGGTATAACGTTTCGCTTGTCATGTACATAACAAGTATATAATACAAACAGCTTAAACATCATCCTGGGTGCAAACATCAGGTACGTGAATGTTGACGTGAGTTAATGCAGGCGACCTACCAACCCTTGTTAGGGTTTCTTTGTAATAATATTGTACAGAACTACACTGTAAGCTTAGAACTAGGGTAAAGTTATTAGGGAAAGCAGAGATGATGACTGTAGGAAATGGGAAGGAAGCGTAATACGGTGAAAGTTATCGACTAGAGAATTGGCTGGGAGCGAACCTTCGTTGATGGGGAGGAGCGCGGATAAGCACTTCCTCTCCGGTTAAGGAGTGGCAGGCTGCTCGGAGACCGTGAAGGGGAAGTGGGTGATCTTCAGCAGGTAATGTGGCCAAAGCCCCGCATGTGCCTGTCGCTACTGCACATAATACCTCAGGTCTGGAGTAACCTACCAGGGGTAAAGATAATCCAGTTCTTTTGTTATTGAATTTAGTACATCAGCTATATGGTGGTATTTTGTTCATCGGAAAACAGGACCAGAGTCTCCTAACGCTGGTAATTTGCCAGATGTTGACTCGTTAGCTGGTTAAGCATCTGCTTTCTTACCCTAGTTAGTGTGGCTCACGAAATCGTAATGACAAGACTGCAAGCAATCCATACCACGGGCGGGGTTAGAACCCGCGATCAGAGTCATAAAACTCCAGACCGACGCGTTAGCCACTGGACCAGCTGGCTACAATAAGATTCACTCAACTAGGTATATTTATACACCATAGGAAGGTTAGCATAGGCGACCACAGTGACCACAAATACAAGTTTTTATAGGCGAATCTCCATCTAGCGTAGCCTTGACGAACTATAACGACGCTAATGCGTCAGTCTGGAGTTTTGAGACTCTCATGGCGGGTTCTAACCCCGCCCGTGGTATGGTTTCCCAGTTAGCGTGAATCAATGGTTTAGACAACCGACAAGTTGATAAATAAAACACATGTGCTACATTTGGGTAACTTTTTTGGGGAAACTTTTCGCCAACCAGTGACTTCTTCAGTCTAATGATGACTTAATGAACGAAGTCAGTAAGTGTCATGGATTACGGCAGACACATATTTAGGTCTTCTATCCCCCCCCATCCACAATGTAGCTCTTGTATCACCTCGACCTACTGACAGAGCGGGCGTGCGGACACCAACTTCACGGGAGTTATATACCCGTGTACACCAGTATATACCCGTGCATACCCAGCCCTGGAAGATATACGTAGGTCGTTCGTTTGTTATTTCGCTTTTACCATTTAATTATACACAACCATACCATATATTCAATATGTGTGCTTGTTTACATAGAGCATAAATGAAAGAACTGACGTGTGAGGAAACTCCCTTCCTATTTAAAAGTCTGGTAAATCACACAGTACAGTTTACCAGCTGATCTATAGGTAATGCACTGATAGGTAATGCACTTCTGTTTTGTTCTTCTTTAAATGGGTTATAAAACCTAACTTAATCTTTAGCAGTTGTCTATTAACGTTACGTTACACCTGCTTGGTAACGTTATCTTCTGTGTTTTATATACTCGTGCGCCTTATATGCCGGAATATATGTTACTATAACCGAAATGTACACAATAATAAAAAAAATGGCAATGAAGATATTTTTGGAGATTGAGCAGAAAACTGTGACCCACCAAAGTGACCCACCAAAGTGACCCACCAAAGTGACGGTTTAATGCAGCCACATCATCAATGTTTCATTCCGATGTGTCACAGTCACACACGTGACTGTCTACTCAGGCCTACTTAGGCCTAGAACAAAACTTTTTTTCGGATTATGTAGAAAATGACATAAAATACCAACAGCCTGATAAGACACTTGTGCAACAGTTGGGTGTCTTTATTGTTGAAACTTTTCGCCCACACAGCAGACTGCCTCTGTATTTGACTCAATAAGCCTCGAGCATATAAGACGCAGGTTCTTTTTCCCAGACTTTTTATGGGGGGAAAAAATCGCGCCTTATATGCCGGAAAATACGGTTATAAGTATATAATTTATGGTAAAAAAAAAAAAACGATAGTTTAACCTAACCTACATAATGTAAATCGAGAAATTTCCTGAAAATGGTATATTAGAAATCGACGTAGGGTTGAGGTCATTTGTAAGATCCATCTTTTTTTTAATCTGGCCTCAGGAGGCAGTTTTAAGATGAGGGACCGTGAAAGTTCGTCTCTCGAGGAATGGGAGATTTAAGAGTGGTAAGGTCTCAAGGCTCTGTGGAAAGGTAAGGTACCGGGGGTAAAGAAAGTTGGTACCTTTCTCGGAAGGGGTCGAGGCTAGCCTACGAAGGATGACGTGATGGTCCAAGGTGAGTTGGAACAGGTCTCAGTCCCATCCCTGAACCGTGTGAACCAGCATCTGTGAGATGCTGGTCCACAGCATCTGGTCACAGACCGGGCCGCGGGAGCGTTGACCCCCGGAACTCTCTCCAGGTAAACTCCAGGTAATATCTTCGTCCACTGTACGTCTTTCAGGGGTGTAGGTTCAGGGCTTTCTGTACGTCTCTTCAAGAGTCCCTAAACTGGACTCTTGTTGTCCTCTTCAGTGTCCGGGGCCCAAAACTGTTCAACAGCCTCCCATCAAGCATTAGGGGAATTGCCAATAAACCCCTGGCTGCCTTCAAGAGAGAGCTGGACAGATACCTAAAGTCGGTGCCGGATCAGCCGGGCTGTGGCTCGTACGTCGGACTGCGTGCGGCCAGCAGTAACAGCCTAGTTGATCAGGCCCTGATCCATCGGGAGGCCTGGTCATGGACCGGGCCGCGGGGGCGTTGATCCCCGGAATAACCTCCTGGTAACCTCCAGGTTCTGTATGCCTCTCCAATGTAAACAAACCACACCACGGGCGGGGCTTGAACACGAGGTCTGAGAGCCGTAAAACTCCAGACCGACGATTCTCTGACCGCGGGTTCAAGCCCCACCCTTGGTATGGTTTGTTTGCAATCGTGTCACTACGACTTCGTGAGTCATTCTCCACTGTATTTATATTAATTTCTTAGTACAGAGAACAAGAGTCTATAATTGAAGTGAAACGTTATTAATGACGTATGGAGCTGTAATATAACTTTTGGACTTCCGTTACTTATACTTCTCCATATAAATCAGTAAAATAGGTATCTGGGTATTAGTCGACTGGTGTGGGTCGCATCCTGGGTGTCAGTCGACTGGTGTGTGTCGCATCCTGGGTGTTAGTCGACTGATGTGGGTCGCATCCTGGGTGTTAGTCGACTGGTGTGGGTCGCATCCTGGGTGTTAGTCGACTGGTGTGTGTCGCATCCTGGGTGTTAGTCGACTGGTGTGGGTCGCATCCTGGGTGTTAATTGACTGGTGTGGGTCGCATCCTGGGTGTTAATCGACTGGTGTGGGTCGCATCCTGTGGACAAAATCGACCTAATTTGTAGGAAATGCTCTGCACAACAAGCGGCTTTCTATATAGTAGTATGTTATTGATGTCAGCTAGACCTGTATACCTTGTACATGTACTTGTAGAAATAAAGATTATTATTCTAAGTATTTCGTTACCTAACGTCCACCTACCTTCCGAACACTCACTGTGCAATCCAATCCGACAGAAAAAACTATCGTAACTGTTTAGGTTTGAACTCTGAGGTTTCAGGAAAATGTTGAAACCTTTCGTAGCTACAGAAACTGAAAATGAACTTTCTGCAACACATATTCCGGGGTTTATATATATATTTTGCATATTTTGCGACATATCTTCGTTGTAACCATCTGTACATCGCCATGACTTCGCATTTGTTAATTCTGCTGTTTGTGGATGTGCTCCAGTTTTAGGTTCTACGAAATGGTTTGTGATGTTTTCCAGTGCTGGAAAGAAATGCGCAGTTGTTATCTTTATTCTGGAAACGTTTCGCCACCCAGTGGCTTCTTGAGTCCTAACCAACTCGGTTATCGATTCACAAACATCTCTTTACCCCTCCGTCCCTCCCTCTTTCCGAAGTGTCTTCTGGTTTTCAACCCCCCCCCTCCTCCCCATGTTTCTTCTCTCGGTTTTGACTTGATAATTGCCCAGGACAGACCGAAACGTCGTCCATCGTTTCGTCTCCTAACTGTGAGTTACTTATGAATTGTTGCAGCTACGGTATTGACATTCTTCTGCGTGTTATCGACATAGTGTACCAACAGGTCAAAGACTGCCAGAAGGATCACTCACGCTCTTTCACTATTCAACACCTGCCACTCACCTGTCTCTACTCATCCTCTTATATATTTATGTATAAATGCGTGTTTATATACAGCTATATACATCTCTCGACGTATGTGCACTGAGAAGTATATCAGTGAATATTCACTGAGAAACACACACCTTTTTGAGTTATATACTGAAAAATACAAACCGTTTGGCGTATATACACAGAAATGCTCACATCTTCGTGTATATTCACAAAAAATGTACTCACCTCGGTGTATATACACGGATATATACCCATGGGCGTATATACACTGAGAAATACACATCTCTGGGTACATATACAGTATCCATCGGTGTACATACATTGAGATACTCATCTCTGGGTGTGTATGCACGGAAGGACAGACAGTGTATATTCCCTTGGTGAATATACACTGAGAGAAACACATCTCTAGGTATACAAACACTTGCAGATACTTCTCGGTGAAATACGCACCAATTTGTGTGCATGCAATGAGAAATTCCTCTCGTTATGTATACATTGAGAGATATTACCTCCCCAGGTACTGTCACCCTCACTTGATGCGGAGATTAAGTAGCGGTAGCGGCTGATTATCGTCATGACTAACATGCATTTAAGACATGCAGCACTTGGGGGAAAACAGGTCGGCCCCCCCCATCTGTGTAGTGGAAGGGATGCCTCTATTTTTTTTTATTAAGAGTCATTTACGAGCATCAGGGCACCTCCCGTGAAGGAACGCAATGTTGAATTCACCGCACAAACGCCCTCACCCAGTGTAGCTTCTCTTCACGTCTGAGTTTCCACTTTTTTCGTAATTCATATTTGCCTCTCGCCAAGTCAAGGGCCACTTCGGAAGCTCTCGCTCCTGAACATGAGTCTTGCTGGTCAAATACTACAGTGAGCTACTGGTTGTACCTGGTCGGCACCCAGCGATACATTACGATGATTTACTCTGCTTTTTACCCTCGACTACTGGAGGGTGACTTAGGTTGCATGTCACCTGTTCATCACCAGCCAAGAATACTTTAATCCTTAAAGTAGTGATTTAAAGTAAACTCTAAGTATACACACACTGAGAGATACAACTCACTGTGTATACTTACTGAGATGTGCCACTGGTTCGACATCCAAGGATTTAGAAGAGAAACCCACGACCGTAGGGTAACTGCAGCTATTCAGCTTTGCAAGACACAAGAACGACCAGTTTCCTGGTAACAAAACCACGACTGTCATGCATGTAGACCGACTCGCACCTGCC
Source organism: Cherax quadricarinatus (assembly GCF_038502225.1). Lineage (NCBI taxonomy): Eukaryota > Metazoa > Arthropoda > Malacostraca > Decapoda > Parastacidae > Cherax > Cherax quadricarinatus. The sequence goes on from NC_091304.1 coordinate 49,615,620, forward strand.
TGAATACAAAAAAAAAAAAATCCCTCCAAAGATTTAATAGACAACACTAAAAAAAAAGGCGACTGCTTGTGTTATTTACACTCGAAATAAACGAAAACAAAACGAAAAACGTGTCTGGGGTGAAATTTACAAAGTCACTCACAGTATTGTATAAAAGAACATAAATAATATTACTCTGGTGTATAGCTACATCCAGTTACATTAGAACTCAGAAGTAAATATTACCACGATGTCTACACTGGAAGGTTATTGAGCGTCTAAGCTCACGTACTCGATTCAATTTTATTTATCTCGTTTATCCAAGCTTCCTTTCCTGCCAGTCACTGATGTTTATGTTTCTGCATAGTGAGAGCGGACGCGCAGGTAGCCTGTCAACGAGTGACGAAAATACACAGATGCAGTGCAAGCTTTTGTTGCAACGACGTTTCTTTCAATGCGTATCTTTATCATAGAGCGAAATGTTGCCATTATGAAAATTTGCTCTGAGTCAGTGTTTCTTCTTCACTGTCGTCGACTTTTCGCTGCTGTAACCAGTCTGTCCTGGAGTCTACCTGGAGGGTGTTCCGGGGGTCAACGCCCCCTGAATTTACAAGTGTTCAATCGAAAGGGTTCAGAAAATAATAACTCAAAGAATAACTTCTTTAGGCATATATATTCTTTACTTTTAGTTAAAGGTCGGTGCTAATGACGTATAGAAGTGTAAATATTAGAAGCAGAAGGAAGAGTAACAAACGTAGTGTACTGAGCGTCAGCAGATAAAGTACTCCCGGTAAACCAAAGCGGTGAGACCATCGTTAAGCCGAAGTAGTAAGACCATCGCAAAGCAAAGTGGTGAGACCAAAGTGGTGAAAAAACGTAATTAACTAAAGTGGTGAAACCATAATTAATCAAAGCGGTGAGACCATCGTGATAAACACGGACTAGCTGACTGGACTCATCCTGAAGTGTCTCCGCTTAACTACATTCCCCTGTATTCAGGTCTCATTTCAGGGGCTACTCTCTTATAAACACAAGGTTACAAAACACACCGAGAAGACTGTATTTCTGTGTATGTACGCAGAGAGTTTACTTAGACCCATAGTCTAGGAATTGTAATATTCTTGACTGGTGGTGCGCGGGTGATGCGCAGCCTGCATGACCCTAGTGTAGTCGATAGGTTGTAAACTATTATAAGCGAGACGAAGTTCATTTAATGGATTTGCCTCTGTGAACTACGTTATTTTAGTGAGGGTTAAGGTTTAGCGTGTCATTGTAGGCATTGTGACGGTCACTGTCGCCAGTCATTCCACAGGTGTTTACTTGTAATGTTGCGTTGAGGCCGACATTTCGATTTGCCTTTCTTTGCATGTGGGAGTAACATATATTGTAATGGACACATGTCAATGCTCAGTAATAACCCACGTGGAAAGAGAAATTCCTACAAATATTTGTTGTTGTGTCAGTATGTGCAGACAGTGTCAAGTTTATGAGAAGACTTAAAAGAGAGGAATACAGTCATATACGACAAGATGATCTTGTCCAGTTAAAGAGGATGCAAGAAGACTTAGTGTAATAATGGATGCCGGGGTGGATCTACTAACTAATGAAGCTTAAGCCTCAGGGCCCCTAATCCCGGGGGGGGGGGGAGGCCCCCAAAAGCTACTTTAGTTCAAGCTTCAGGGCCCCCAAAATGCATGTCCGCCATTACATGGAGTAGAGCTGACAGATGAATCAAGCAACGAGAGTGACCTTTGTGTCAGGATAACGCTATAGCTGCCAACTTAAGATTGATGAATTTGACGGGATTGCAATGCTTATGTATCTTTGTTTGTCGAAACGTTTCACCTAGACAACAGGTTTCTTCAGTAGACTACAACATTAACACGATACCTGCCAACGGAAGCTCACATAACCCCGGCAGGTCACAATGACCACCAAGCTTCAACAAAGGTATTCAGAGTCTCAATAAATCCTTTGGATTCCTTTTGCACATACATCAAGACTACGCAGCAGCAGCACCAACATGTAGCCCCCAAATAGACGTATACAAGAATTAAAGGAGACCCAAAAGCTATGACGGATGACTACAGGAGTTAAATCTCAAAGAATCTTGAAGAATTGAGGAACCAGAATGAGGGGAAGGTATATGGAATAGAAGATGACTATTAGGGATGTAAGTTGCACAAGCGTTCATTCACTCGCATGCTTGCTAGCGTGAACTCGCACGCAGCCAGGAGCTGTGACTCAACCCATGTAACCACATACAGGTGAGTACGTACACATATACACACAAACACACACACACACACACACACACACACACAGGAGCTTTGACTGGACCCCTGCAACCACTACTAGGTGAGTACACACAGAACACCTGGCTACATTTCCGCTCACCTGCCAATAACTCTGGCTCACGGATGTGCTCGGGAACACCTACACACTCCCTGTACATTGTACTCCTTGCCTCACTCTAACACGTACACGCAAACCACATTGCCAAGTCTGCTGCGGGTGAGCAAGCAGCGTGGGAGAAGGCGCTTTCGGGAAAGCCTGGGTTTCTGTTGTATTTTAGACATGGTGACTTTGCTCAGGAGATTCTCCTTTCGTTTTGAATCATTTCTGGTGTGGATGATTTCACGAAGTAGCAATTGTGTGCAAGTTCGTTGAAATGACTGTAGTGCCGGAGGGAAGATATGTCTGAAGTTAGTGAGGTGGTGACATCGGAACGACTTTCTCCTCCAGACTATTAATTAGAAGGAATGAGCGCCCCCTGAAGGAGTGTGTCTTAAGTAAAAAGATGCAGATATGCTCTATGAAAGAGGTCCGTCACTCTGCACAGAGTATTTGTATGTTTTCAGACACGCAGCTTCAGGGACGGGCAACCCATCCTGAATGACTGCCATGTTTTCCATAAGGCTCATGACCTCACACCTCTTCTACTTCAGGCACTCTTTTCCTCTGGCACTCTATTCCTCTGGCACTCTATTCCTCTGGCACTCCAGGTATTTCTACAGGATAGCGTAGCCGAACTTACCACATACTTTGGCGGCTGCAAAGCTTCTGTGACTAACCTAACTGATTAACTGCATCAGTTATAAACCCACAACTGAAGTTATTTATCCCGAGTAAAGTCGCCTCAGTAATTTATAACCAAAAGATCAAGCTTCCTGTAAGTCACAGCTCCTGGGCTACACCAGCCCGTGGCCTGGAGAAGGAAGGAAATCAACAGTTCCTGTATCCTGTCCACTCCGAAACAAGAAGCATTTTGGCCCCGGGTTAAAATTCTCTACTGGAAATTTTGTACTGCTACCCGTGTTGCAAATTACTTGTAGCCCCATCCTTGCAATGCCGTCCCAGAGCAGGCCTCCTGGTTGCTGATCCGATCGTTTGGGCTGTTGGTGCCCGCCGCCAGCAGTTCGACGTATGCACCACAGCGCTGCTCAACAAGAACTGTTGGGAGTTTTATGACTCTCTGATCGCGGGTTCTATCCCCGCCCGTGGTATGGTTTGTCCACAATCGTGTCATTACGATTTAGTGAGTCATGTTGAGTTAAATATACACTTAGTACTTTCGTGTGCTTTGCTGGCTTCTGCAGTGCTGAGTGCAGACTGACTGCTGTACTCAACATCATTGCACGCACTGGGCAATTCGCTACTACTTTAAGAAGCAGGGATTTCCCATTGTTCTTAATGAGAGGCGTACATGCTATCCGTGCAATGAGTAGTAGGCAGGAGGAGGAGGGGGTGTTTCTGGCAGCTGTATCGCATCTAATATGCAGTATTTTTCATCCAAATAATGAACAGGCTGTGCGCATACCTGGAGGTTACCTGGAGGTTATTCCGGGGATCAACGCCCCCGCGGCCCGGTCCATGACCAGGCCTCCCGATGGATCAGGGCCTGATCAACTAGGCTGTTACTGCTGGCCGCACGCAGTCCAACGTACGAGCCACAGCCCGGCTGATCCGGCACTGACTTTAGGTATTTGTCCAGCTCTCTCTTGAAGGCAGCCAGGGGTTTATTGGCAATTCCCCTAATGCTTGATGGGAGGCTGTTGAACAGTTTTGGCCCCCGGACACTTATGGTGTTTTCTCTTAGTGTACCAATGGCGCCCCTACTTTTTATTGGCGGCATTTTGCATCGCCTGCCCAGTCTTTTACTTTCGTAGGGAGTGATTTCTGTGTGCAGATTTGGGACCATTCCTTCCAAGATTTTCCAAGTGTAGATTATGATATATCTCTCCCTCCTGCGTTCCAACGAGTACAAGTCAAGTGCTTCCAAGCGTTCCCAGTAGTTAAGGTGCTTGACAGAACTTATACGTGCAGTAAAGGATCTCTGTACACTCTCTAGATCTGCAATTTCACCTGCTTTGAATGGAGATGTTAATGTACAGCAGTATTCCAGCCTAGAGAGAACAAGTGATTTGAAAAGGATCATCATGGGCTTGGCATCTCTCGTTTTGAAAGTTCTCATTATCCATCCTATCATTTTCTTTGCACGTGCGATCGTGGCACTGTTGTGATCCTTGAAAGTGAGATCCTCAGACATTACTACTCCCAGGTCCCTTACATTATTTTTCCGCTCTATTGTATGGCCGGAGTCAGTAGTATACTCTGTTCTAGTTATTATCTCCTCCAGTTTTCCATAACGGAGTAGTTGGAATTTGTCCTCATTGAACATCATATTGTTTACCGTTGCCCACTGGAAAACTTTGTTTATATCTTCTTGGAGGTTAAGCATGTATGTTGCTAACATTGGAATGTTGTAGGCATGAAACATCGTGTCCCTAATCCGTGCTGGTGACTTCCTTGATCCTAATACAGAAGGTTGAGGAGTATAAGGGATGCGGAAACGTGGAAGGGACAGGTATTAAGCATGAGTGGGTTGGGAAATTTAATGGGAATGAAGGATGGTGGTGTGTTGTTAGGTGTTACCTGTTTACCTGGAGAGAATTTCGGGGGTCAACGCCCCCTCGGCTCGGTCTGAGACCAAGTGATCGTTAACACTTACAGTAGTTGCAACTCCTTCATGACCTTTAATGGGTTTCGAGAGTTGTTCTGCTCTGGAGCTCGGCCGTGGGCCAGGCTTGTCTGGTGCTTCCCTGGTCAACCAGGCTGTTGCTGTTGGTGGCCTACAGCCTAGTTAAAAGATTGACAATACCTGTTTGATCAGAGGAAGAGGAGGGTGCCTTCAGTTCCATGGATCCAGAGCACTTCACCAGCATAAAGGGGACCACTAAAAGGGAATTTAAAACGCCATAGATTTTGTAACTTCCCAGATTTGAGTCTCTAAGCCGTGTGCCTTGTTGCTGGTGAAGGGCTCTTGATCCAAGGAGCTGAAGATACCCTTCCCTTCCCAGGATCAAACCCAATAACCTCCCATTTTACAGACTCAACATAAACAATTTTAAAATTGACTAAAATAGCATAGGATCGTCTCTTTCCTACCATTGTTTTCTTTTCTTCTGATAATTAAAAAAAAAACACTTAAAATTATTCCTAATGTTTTAAAAAAATTAATGTGAATTACATTTTGACTCATTTACATAATGTGGCATTTGTCAACATTCAATTATACGGTATTTTTTTTTTTGTTCCACTTGTCTGAGTGAAATGTTAGGTTAAGTTAGGTTCCTGACGAGGGTCTTAGATGATAACCCACCGTTAGAGCTTTTGGTTATCTGACCGAGGCCTTCTGCTGGCTTACCGGTCCACCCCTTTAAAATGTGTGGTCATAGTTATAACTATTTTGATATGTTGTCGTAGTAAGTATGGTTGTCTTTTCTTATCAGCATTCTCCTTTTCACCGCCCTAGTGCTGCCTGTGTATACCTGGAGTATAACTGGAGAGGGTTTCGGGGGTCAAAGCCCCCGCCTGCCTTTTAATAGCTTAAATGGTAATCAATCTGGTGAAATCTATACTCGTCAAATTGTTTTAAATTCTTTTTCTTAAGTTTTACTGACTTAAAAGTTATTTATTTAAAAGATACTGTTCCGTAGCAGCGGGTTGTTTACTTGTATCCCCGAGTATCAGTAACACATTCTGAAAAAATGACACTAGATCTCTGGTAGTGGCTGTATTCAAGCAAGATCATGACTTTCTTACCTCACTTGTGGCTCACTTACTCGTTTCTCATACATCTTCCCCAGAGTGCTTTTGGTGTTGTGTTTCCTGTTCCGTTTCCGGCTGTTGCATGCGTGTGTTCAGCCATCAATGCTCCCTGGGAACTTCTACAGAGTTCATGGCATACTTCGCTGTTATTACTCCCGGGCTGTTTCCTGCGTCTTTATAAGTCTTGCGTCGACTTTTCTTTCATTTGACTGTGGAATTGCTTGGACTACTCCTTCACTTCTACTGACAAGTTACTTTTAAACTGCTCCTTACTTCACTTTTGCTCAGTCCTCCGTTTTGCACCGTTCATCTGGTCTGTTTCTCACGCCTCGGTTTAGCGTCTTAGCATTATATAATTGATGTACTCTGTATTTGTCTACACATTTCGGACAGGAATGATCTCATTTCTTGATGACTTCCCCTCGTATATTCGATATCTTAATGTGTATTTTACTATTCCAGTGACTGTCTTGCTCACCAGGTCCTGATCCACCAGGAGGCCTGGACAAGGACTGAGCCGCGGGGGCCTTGATCCCCCGGAACACTCTCCAGGTAGCCTCCAGGTAGCCTCCGGGTAGCCTCGAGGTAGCCTCCAGGTAGCCTCCAGGTAGCCTCCAGGTAGCCTCCAGGTAGCCTCCAGGTAGCCTCCAGGTAGCCTCCAGGTAGGTAGTATATCTCAGTATCTCACTGCCTCGACCACCACTCTAGTACATTGGTCTTCACCCAAACTCGCGTCCTCAATCCTTCAAGCGTGCTTCCGCTTGTTGTTGCTTGTACATCAGGGCGAAGTGATCGCTGGCTTCTAATGCGTGTGGGCACGCTCGCGCGTATACACCGGCAAGAGTGTGTCCAGATACATGCGTATACGCGCTCGTGTATGTATCCGCGTATGTGCGCTCGTGTATGTATCAGCATGTGTGCACATGTACTTCCGTGCTTGAAAGAGATCATAGTTGTGTTTGTTTTGCATATTATAATTACCAATCTGATATATATATGTCGTGCCGAATAGGCAGAACTTGCGATCTTGGCTTAATAGCAACGCTCATCTTGTCATATAGGACAAGCGAAAATTTGTGTATGCAATAATTTCGCCAAAATCATTCTGAACCTAACGAAAGAAATATATTTCACTGTGTTTGTTTAGTATTAAATTATTGTAAACAAATCTTAAATATATTTAGTTGGGTTAGGCTAAAATAAATTGTTCTTGTTATAATAAGGTTAGGTAAGTTTTCTAAGATTCTTTTGGTGCAAAATTTAAAATTTTTACATTAATATTAATGAAAAAATATATCTTTAAACGTATAAGAGAAAATTTCAGAAAGGACTTAATTTCAAATGAGTTCTTGCTAATTGACCAGTTTTACATATTCGGCAAGACATATATATATACATATATATATATATATATATATATATATATATATATATATATATATATATATATATATATATATATATATATATATATATATACATATATATATATATATATATATATATATATATATATATATATATATATATATATATATATATATATATATATATATATAAATATATATATATATATATATATATATATATATATATATATATATATATATATATATATATGTGTGTGTGTGTGTGTGTGTGTGTGTGTGTGTGTGTGTGTGTGTGTGCGTGTGTGTGTGTGTGTGTGTGTGTATGTGTGTGTGTGTGTGTGTGTGTGTGTGTGTGTGTGTGTGTGTGTGTGTGTGTATGTGTGTGTGCAAAACAACCACTGTGAAAGAGTAGTGAAATTCCAAGCGTTTCGTGACTACTCACATTGTCAAGGAACTATGAAAGTAATACATCAAAGGAAGGCAATTAAAGGGCTTAGACTAAACCTCACAGTCAACCCCCACAACAAAGAAACACCTGACGCACGACAATACCGGACTCATAAGAAAAAAGGAACACTGCAGAAGGTCCGCTGGTCCAACTAGACAGGTCCTCACGACATCCCACTAACAAAATAGTCTACCCAAGAAATAAGGTTTATTATTTGTCCAATGTATTATTAAACTCGAACCAAATTTTTTTAATTATAAATGAGTCTAATTTATATAAACCTAAGGAAATATTCATATTATTGTCAAAACTGCTTTTTATGAAACAAGATTCAATTATATTCCTGTCGACCATGGACTTGCTTGATACTACTTTCTCAACTTTTTGAAAATCAATTGGATGGTTAAAATCTCTTACATGAATAAATAGAGCATTGGAATCTTGTCCAGTTCTAATGCTATATTTATGTTGTTTTAATCTTAGTTCGAGATTTTTACCAGTTTGACCGTAATAAACTTTATCGCAAATTTTACAAGGAATCTTATAGACACATCCATCAGCATTTTGGGGGGAATTCTTTATCAAAAGTTTTTTTACTGTATCAAGATTTTTGAATACAACTTTAATATTAAAAGTCTTAAGAAGAGAAGGCATATCAACCAAGTTTTCATGGTAAGGGAGAACCAACATATTTTTAGTTGAATAAGGCTGGTTGTCCCTTTTTGGATTGTAAAAAGTATTTCTAGCAACTTTAAAAGATTTATCAATTACGTTTCTTGGGTATTTCAGATCATTAGCTATTTCATAAATTTTGGATATTTCCTCATCTAGATGAGTACACTGAGAGGGAACTTAATAAGTGTTAAGGGACCGCGACTCTTCAACACTTTCCCCTTCATGTACATGGGAAATTACCGACAGACTCATGATTGTCTTCAGGAGGGAACGCGACGACGCCCTCAAAATAGTTCCTAATCAACTGGGTTGTGGTGCATAAGTTGGAGTGTGGGTGGCGGATACTAACAGTGTGATTGGTCAGGCCAGCAACCAGGAGGCCTGGTCCCAGACCAGTCGATTTTAAATAACCTCCGAGATTGTGGTAGGGAAGGGTGTAGGAGTATTGTAATGGTTGGAGAATATAAACACAAATGCAGTATAATGTGATCCTTTATTGACTACGTGTCGCCCACACAGTGGGCTTTTCCTTGAAAAAGCCCACTGTGTGGGCGAAACGTAGTCAATAAAGGATCACATTATACTGCATTTGTGTTTATATTGCCATTGTGTCGGTATTTTATACCATTTATTTCCAATGGTTGGAGAAGTAAAGGTGTTGGTGGAGATCACAGCTGAGCAGCAGCAGCAGCAGCAACAACACCAGCAGCAGCAGCAGCAGCAGCAGCAGCAGCAGCAGCAGCAGCAGCAGCAGCAACACCAGCAGCAGCAGCAGCAGCAGCAGCAGCAGCAGCAGCAGCAGCAGCAGCAACACCAGCAGCAGCAGCAGCAGCAGCAGCAGCAGCAGCAGCAGCAGCAGCAACACCAGCAGCAGCAGCAGCAGCAGCAGCAGCAGCAGCAGCAGCAGCAGCAGCAGCAGCAGCAGCAGCAGCAGCAGCAACACCAGCAGCAGCAGCAGCAGCAGCAGCAGCACCGTCAAGCTTGGTTGAGTCTTTCAACGACAGGAAATCGTGGTTGTTTAGTGACTGCAGTGTGGTAGTTGGGAGGGTGTGGTGTGGTAGTTGGTAGTCGACGCGGCGGTGGTGGTGGTGGATGTGAGACTGGTACGTGGTGGTGGTGGTGATAGTGGTGGAGGTGGTGGTGGTGGTGATAGTGGTGGAGATGGTGGTGGTGGTGATAGTGGTGGAGATGGTGGTGGTGGAGTGTAGGTGATGATAGCACTCGAAGTACTGGAGCTGTTAATGTTGTTTCTGACGTTGATAATGCTGTTTCTGACGTTGATAATGCTGTTTCTGACGTTGATAATGCTGTTTCTGACGTTGATAATGCTGTTTCTGACGTTGATAATGCTGTTTCTGACAGTGATAATGCTGTTTCTGACGTTGATAATGCTGTTTCTGACAGTGATAATGCTGTTTCTGACGTTGATAATGCTGTTTCTGACAGTGATAATGCTGTTTCTGACGTTGATAATGCTGTTTCTGACAGTGATAATGCTGTTTCTGACGTTGATAATGCTGTTTCTGACAGTGATAATGCTGTTTCTGACGTTGATAATGCTGTTTCTGACAGTGATAATGCTGTTTCTGACGTTGATAATGCTGTTTCTGACAGTGATAATGCTGTTTCTGACGTTGATAATGCTGTTTCTGACAGTGATAATGCTGTTTCTGACGTTGATAATGCTGTTTCTGACAGTGATAATGTTGTTTCTGACGTTGATAATGCTGTTTCTGACGTTGATAATGCTGTTTCTGACAGTGATAATGCTGTTTCTGACAGTGATAATGTTGTTTCTGACGTTGATAATGCTGTTTCTGACGTTGATAATGCTGTTTCTGACAGTGATAATGCTGTTTCTGACAGTGATAATGTTGTTTCTGACGTTGATAATGCTGTTTCTGACGTTGATAATGCTGTTTCTGACAGTGATAATGCTGTTTCTGACAGTGATAATGTTGTTTCTGACGTTGATAATGCTGTTTCTGACGTTGATAATGCTGTTTCTGACAGTGATAATGCTGTTTCTGACGTTGATAATGCTGTTTCTGACAGTGATAATGCTGTTTCTGACGTTGATAATGCTGTTTCTGACAGTGATAATGCTGTTTCTGACGTTGATAATGCTGTTTCTGACAGTGATAATGCTGTTTCTGACGTTGATAATGCTGTTTCTGACAGTGATAATGCTGTTTCTGACGTTGATAATGCTGTTTCTGACAGTGATAATGCTGTTTCTGACGTTGATAATGCTGTTTCTGACAGTGATAATGCTGTTTCTGACGTTGATAATGCTGTTTCTGACAGTGATAATGCTGTTTCTGACGTTGATAATGCTGTTTCTGACGTTGATAATGCTGTTTCTGACGTTGATAATGCTGTTTCTGACAGTGATAATGCCATTTCTGACGTTGATAATGCTGTTTCTGACGTTGATAATGCTGTTTCTGACGTTGATAATGCTGTTTCTGACGTTGATAATGCTGTTTCTGACGCTGATAATGCTGTTTCTGACGTTGATAATGCTGTTTCTGACGTTGATAATGCTGTTTCTGACGTTGATAATGCTGTTTCTGACGTTGATAATGCTGTTTCTGACGTTGATAATGCTGTTTCTGACGTTGATAATGCTGTTTCTGACGTTGATAATGCTGTTTCTGACTGTTTGACGTTGATAATGCTGTTTCTGACGTTGATAATGCTGTTTCTGACGTTGATAATGCTGTTTCTGACGTTGATAATGCTGTTTCTGACGTTGATAATGCTGTTTCTGACGTTGATAATGCTGTTTCTGACGTTGATAATGCTGTTTCTGACGTTGATAACTGCTGATAATGCTGTTTCTGACGTTGATAATGCTGTTTCTGACGTTGATAATGCTGTTTCTGACGTTGATAATGCTGTTGCTGACGTTGGTAATGCTGTTTCTGACGTTGATAATGCTGTTTCTGACGTTGATAATGCTGTTTCTGACGCTGATAATGCTGTTTCTGACGTTGATAATGCTGTTTCTGACGTTGATAATGCTGTTTCTGACGTTGATAATGCTGTTTCTGACGTTGATAATGCTGTTTCTGACGTTGATAATGCTGTTGCTGACGTTGGTAATGCTGTTTCTGACGCTGATAATGCTGTTTCTGACGTTGATAATGCTGTTGCTGACGTTGGTAATGCTGTTTCTGACGCTGATAATGCTGTTTCTGACGCAGATAATGCTGTTTCTGACGCAGATAATGCTGTTTCTGACGCTGATGATGCTGTTTCTGACGCAGATAATGCTGTTTCTGACGCAGATAATGCTGTTTCTGACGTTGATAATGCTGTTTCTGACGCAGATAATACTGTTTCTGACGCTGATGATGCTGTTTCTGACGCTGATAATGCTGTTTCTGACGCAGATAATGCTGTTTCTGACGCTGATAATGCTGTTTCTGACGCTGATGATGCTGTTTCTGACGCTGATAATGCTGTTTCTGACGCTGATAATGCTGTTTCTGACGTTGATAATGCTGTTTCTGACGCGGATAATGCTGCTTCTGACGCTGATAATGCTGTTTCTGACGCTGATAATGCTGTTTCTGACGCTGATAATGCTGTTTCTGACGCTGATAATGCTGTTTCTGACGCAGATAATGCTGTTTCTGACGCTGATAATGCTGTTTCTGACGCTGATAATGCTGTTTCTGACGCTGATAATGCTGTTTCTGACGCTGATAATGCTGTTTCTGACGCAGATAATGCTGTTTCTGACGCTGATAATGCTGTTTCTGACGCTGATAATGCTGTTTCTGACGCAGATAATGCTGTTTCTGACGCAGATAATGCTGTTTCTGACGCTGATAATGCTGTTTCTGACGCTGATAATGCTGTTTCTGACGCTGATAATGCTGTTTCTGACGCTGATAATGCTGTTTCTGACGCTGATGATGCTGTTTCTGACGCTGATAATGCTGTTTCTGACGCTGATAATGCTGTTTCTGACGCTGATAATGCTGTTTCTGACGCTGATAATGCTGTTTCTGACGTTGCTCTTACTGGTAATACTGTTGTATTGTGGAAATAGGCTGAGGCGGAATAACAGTTCTTAGCTGCTCGGTTATATAAAAAAAATGGTTTTAAATATGCCTATAATTTTTAAATGGGTGGCCCGGTAAGCCAGCTGAAGGCCTCGGTCAGATGACCAAAAGCTCCAACGGCGGGTCATTATCTAAGACCCGCGTTACGAAACACTTACCCTGTTTCCTGAGGAACCTAACCTAACCTAACCTAACCTAACCTAACCTAACCTAACCTAACCTAACCTAACCTAACATAACCTAACCTAACCTAACCTAACCTAACCTAACATAACCTAACCTAACCTAACCTAACCTAACCTAACCTAACCTAACCTAACATAACCTAACCTAACCTAACCTAACCTAACCTAACCTAACCTAACCTAACCTAACCTAACCTAACATAACCTAACCTAACCTAACCTAACCTAACCTAACCTAACCTAACCTAACCTAACCTAACCTAACCTAACCTAACCTAACCTAGCTGCTCGGTTCTGGTTTTCTTACTGCAGAATATACATGTATGGGCTGGAAAATATACAGAGTGAGGAGTACAAATGGAACACGGGATTACCTGGAGTTTACCTGGAGAGAGTTCCGGGGGTCAACGCCCCCGCGGCCCGGTCTGTGACCAGGCCTCCTGGTGTGTGACCAGGCCTCCTATATATAAATAATGTGCTGAAAGTACATTTAGGGAGAATCCTTAAGGTTCAATAAATTTAGATTTAGAAAGGATTGAATGTAAGAAAGTATTTGTTAAGCAGTGGAGTTTGAGATGAGTGGAACAAACTCCCAGGGTAGCGTCATAAGGGAGGGAGAACTCTGGGTAGCTGGGTACAAGAGTGGGTGTGGATGGGTGCGGTTATAACCTGCCCAGCTTGGGTCCATGTGTTTATTGCAGTGTTTATTCTTGTTATGTTCTTACATTATATTGCTGTTGGCAAGACGACTTTTTCACGGATCCAGGAAAAAAAATAGCAATATGAACCTAACCTAACCTAACCTAACCTAACCTAACCTAACCTAATCTAACCTAACCTAACCTAACCTAACCTAACCTAACCTAACCTAACCTAACCTATCCTAACCTAACCTAACCTAACCTAACCTAACCTAACCTATCCTAACCTAACCTAACCTAACCTATCCTAACCTAACCTAACCTAACCTAACCTAACCTATCCTAACCTAACCTAACCTAACCTATCCTAACCTAACCTAACCTAACCTAACCTAACCTAACCTAACCTAACCTAACCTATCCTAACCTAACCTAACCTAACCTAACCTAACCTAACCTATCCTAACCTAACCTAACCTAACCTATCCTAACCTAACCTAACCTAACCTAACCTAACCTAATCTAACCTAAACTAACCTAACCTAACCTAACCTAACCTAACCTAACCTATCCTAACCTAACCTAACCTAACCTATCTTAACCTAACCTAACCTAACCTAACCTAACCTAACTTAACCTAACCTAACCTAACCTAACCTAACCTAACCTAACCCAACCTAACCTAACCTAACCTAACCTATCCTAACCTAACCTAACCTAACCTAACCTAACCTAACCTAACCTAACCTAACCTATCCTAACCTAACCTAACCTAACCTAACCTAACCTAACCTAATCTAACCTAACCTAACCTAACCTAACCTAACCTAACCTAACCTAACCTAACCTATCCTAACCTAACCTAACCTAACCTAACCTAACCTAACCTAACCTAACCCAACCTAACCCAACCTAACCTAACCTAACCTAACCTAACCTAACCTAACCTAACCTAAACTAACCTAACCTAACCTAACCTAACCTAACCTAACCTAACCTAACCTAACCGAACCAACCTAACCTAACCTAACCTAACCCAACCTAACCCAACCTAACCCAACCTAACCTAACCTAACCTAACCTAACCTAACCTAACCTAACCTAAACTAACCTAACCTAACCTAACCTAACCTAACCTAACCTAACCTAACCTAACCTATCCTAACCTAACCTAACCTAACCTAACCTAACCTAACCTAACCTAACCTAACCTAAACTAACCTAACCTAACCTAACCTAACCTAACCTAACCTAACCTAACCTAACCTAACCTAACCTATCCTAACCTAACCTAACCTAACCTAACCTAACCTAACCTAACCTATCCTAACCTAACCTAACCTAACCTAACCTAACCTAACCTAACCTAACCTAACCTAACCTATCCTAACCTAACCTAACCTAACCTAACCTAACCTAACCTAAACTAACCTAACCTAACCTAACCTAACCTAACCTAACCTAACCTAACCTAACCTAACCTAACAGTCAACAAACATATAATGGCAGGACATTATATATAAAAGGTCGTCCATCGCTACATTTTATATATTCTCAATAAATGACTGACTTAAATGGTTTTATTTCCTTGTTTTACTTCGTTTAAGAAAGAGAATAAAAGGTGGAGTGTTTTATACATGTATGATACAAGCAAGTATAAGTTGTGTTGCTAACGTGTATAAGTCAGGTATTCTTAGTTAATAACTTTAGCTATTTATTGGTGTTTGAAAAAATTGTGGCTCTTTTTCCTGTGACTTTTTTCCCCTAGCCAAAAGTCTGACCTTTTTTTTTTTTTTTCCTGTGACTTTCTTCCCCCCTAACTAGAACTGTGACATTTTTTCTAACTTAAAGTGTGACTTGTTCGTAATTATAACTGTAACTTGTTTTCCTAACTAAAATTGTGACCTTTTCGCCTAACTAAAATTGTGACCTTTTCGCCTAACTAAAATTGTGACCTTTTCGCCTAACTAAAATTGTGACCTTTTCGCCTAACTAAAATTGTGACCTATTCGCCTAACTAAAATTGTGACTTTTTTCTGTAACCTTTTTTCTGTTACTTTTTTTCCTGTGACTTATCCCCCCCCCCCCCCGAGCCATAACTGTGACCTTTTTTTCCCCTGTGACATTTTTTCCTATCTGAAATTATGTCCCTCTTTTCCTGTGACCTTTTTCTCCCCCGTGACCTTTTTTTCCCGAACACCCTTTTCCATAGACCGTCACAAATAGCTTAGCGAATAATGCAAAACTGCCAGAGGGGAAGAGCGACCCCCCTTGAGTACTCCGCCCGTCGACGCTCTTAGTAACTCCTGTTTATATATATATATATATATATATATATATATATATATATATATATATATATATATATATATATATATATATATATATATATATATATATATATATATATATATATATATATATATATATATATATATATATATATATATATATATATATATATATATATATATATATATATTTATATATATGTCGTGCCGAATAGGCAGAACTTGCGATCTTGGCTTAAATAGCAACGCTCATCTTGCCATATAGGACAAGCGAAAATTTGTGTATGCAATAATTTCTCCAAAATCACTCTGAGCCTAACGAAAAAAATATATTTCACTGTGTTTGTTAAGTATTAAATTATTGTAAACAAATCTAAAATATATTTAGTTGGGTTAGGCTAAAATAAATTACTCTTGTTATAATAAGGTTAGGTAAGTTTTCTAAGATTCTTTTGGTGCAAAATTTAAATTTTTTACATTAACATTAATGAAAAAAATATATCTTTAAACGTATAAGAGCAAATTTTAGAAAGGACTTAATTTTAAATGAGTTCTTGCTAATTGACCAGTTTTACATATTCGGCACGACATATATATATATATATATATATATATATATATATATATATATATATATATATATATATATATATATATATATATATATATATATATATATATATATATATATATATATATATATATGTATATGTATGTATATCATACAGTGGGAAAGGTTTAGACTTGTGTGACAAGAATACGTTCTATAGATAAAGTGACCTTGTTCTCTGTTGTGACCACTTCACCTCAGCTTACGTGTAAATACCACAGAAAATTAAACACAAATGCATTTCAGTGGAGTATAATGCAGTATAACGAAGTATAATGCAACATAATGTATAATGTGGTATAAAGTAGTATAATGCAGTATATAATGAATGTGTACTGCAGTATAATATGTGATGTATAATGCAGTGTAATGTAGTTTAATGCAGTATAATGTAGTATAATGTTGTATAATGCAGTATAATGAAGTATAACGCAGCATAATGTATAATGCAGTATAATGTAGTATAATGCAGTATAATATAATATATAATGCAATATAATGAAGAATAATGCAGTATAATATAATGCAATGTATAATACAATATAATGTAGTATAAGGTAGTATAATATAGTATAATGTATAATGCAATATAATGTAGTATATAATGCAGTATAATGGATTACAATTGAGTATAATGCAGTATAATGGATTACAATGCATTATAATGCAGTATGATGGATTACAATGCACTATAATGGATTACAATGCAGTATAATGGATTACAATGCAGTATAATGCAGTATAATGGATTACAATGCAGTATAATGGATTACAATGCAGTATAATGGATTGCAATGCAGTATAATGCAGTATAATGGATTACAATGCAGTATAATGCAGTATAATGGATTACAATGCAGTATAATGGATTACAATGCAGTATAATGGATTACAATGCAGTATAATGGATTACAATGCAGTATAATGGATTACAATGCAGTATAATGGATTACAATGCAGTATAATGGATTACAATGCAGTATAATGGATTACAATGCAGTATAATGGATTACAATGCAGTATAATGGATTACAATGCAGTATAATGGATTACAATGCATTATAATGCAGTATAATGAATTACAATGCAGTATAATGAATTACAATGCAGTATAATGGATTACAATGCAGTATAATGGATTACAATGCAGTATAATGGATTACAATGCAGTATAATGCAGTATAATGGATTACAATGCAGTATAATGGATTACAATGCAGTATAATGGATTACAATGCAGTATAATGGATTACAATGCAGTATAATGGATTACAATGCAGTATAATGGATTACAATGCAGTATAATGGATTACAATGCAGTATAATGGATTACAATGCAGTATAATGGATTACAATGCAGTATAATGGATTACAATGCAGTATAATGGATTACAATGCAGTATAATGGATTACAATGCAGTATAATGGATTACAATGCAGTATAATGGATTACAATGCAGTATAATGGATTACAATGCAGTATAATGGATTACAATGCAGTATAATGGATTACAATGCAGTATAATGGATTACAATGCATTATAATGCAGTATAATGAATTACAATGCAGTATAATGAATTACAATGCAGTATAATGGATTACAATGCAGTATAATGGATTACAATGCAGTATAATGGATTACAATGCAGTATAATGCAGTATAATGGATTACAATGCAGTATAATGGATTACAATGCAGTATAATGGATTACAATGCAGTATAATGGATTACAATGCAGTATAATGGATTACAATGCAGTATAATGGATTACAATGCAGTATAATGGATTACAATGCAGTATAATGGATTACAATGCAGTATAATGGATTACAATGCAGTATAATGGATTACAATGCAGTATAATGGATTACAATGCAGTATAATGGATTACAATGCAGTATAATGGATTACAATGCAGTATAATGGATTACAATGCAGTATAATGGATTACAATGCAGTATAATGGATTACAATGCAGTATAATGGATTACAATGCAGTATAATGGATTACAATGCAGTATAATGGATTACAATGCAGTATAATGGATTACAATGCAGTATAATGGATTACAATGCAGTATAATGGATTACAATGCAGTATAATGGATTACAATGCAGTATAATGGATTACAATGCAGTATAATGGATTACAATGCAGTATAATGGATTACAATGCAGTATAATGGATTACAATGCAGTATAATGGATTACAATGCAGTATAATGGATTACAATGCAGTATAATGGATTACAATGCAGTATAATGCGATCATAACCAATAAAGCTTCACATCCGTCCACATTTATCGCCATTGTGTGGGTGTTTTAAGTCTTTTATTTCCATGGTGTAAATATGAGACAAGTACAATACAAGGCCATTTATTACAGGAACGTTTCGCTCACCGGGAGCTTTGTCGATCCAAGTGAGCGAAACTGACTCATTGTAAATGTCGTGGCGCTACATTTCATGTGGTATTTGCATTTCGACGTTTTATCTCTGTCATTAGTACGTACGTACGTACGTAAGTACGACATTTCCGTACACGAACACTTGTTGGGGGATACTTTTTTTTTTTACTGGTAATTCAGAAACTGATATCGTTAAATAGAATATATTCTGTAAACTGTAAAGAATTTTATGACTCTCGATGATTTTTTCTCATGATAATGGTCGAGGAAGAGTCGAAATGTTAAATTTCTATGTACCATTTGGGAATTTTGTGGCCCGGTGGCCTGGTGGCTAAAGCTCCCGCTTCACACACTGAGGGGCCCGGGTTCGATTCCCGGGGGGGGGGAACATTTCGACACGTTTCCTTACACCTGTTGTCCTGTTCACCTAGCAGCAAATAGGTACCTGGGTGTTGGTCGACTGGTGTGGGTCGCATCCTGGGGGACAAGATTAAGGACCCCAATGGAAATAAGTTAGACAGTCCTCGATGACGCACTGACTTTCTTGGGTTATCCTGGGTGGCTAACCCTCCGGGGTTAAAAATCCGAACGAAATCTTATCTTATCTTATCTTATCTTATCTTATCTGTCACGTGTTAAAGAAGTGGATGACCTGAAGGCAAGTGTTGCTGTATGACGCTGTTGGTTATCCAGTCACTGGATGTAAACAGTGATTGTTGACAAGGTAGATTATCTCGAGGGAGAGGTGGTATACCTGGAGGGTATTCCGGGGATCAACGCCCCCGCGGCCTGGTCCATGACCAGGCCTCCCGGTGGATCAGGACCTAATCAACCAGGCTGTTACGGCTGGCCGCACATGGTTCAGTGTACGACCCACAGCCCGGCTGGTTGGGATGTGACTTTAGATATCTGTCCAGCTCCTTCTTGACGGCAGCCAGGGGTCTTGACGGCAGCCAGGGGTCTTGACGGCAGCCAGGGGTCTTGACGGCAGCCAGGGGTCTTGACGGCAGCCAGGGGTCTTGACGGCAGCCAGGGGTCTTGACGGCAGCCAGGGGTCTTGACGGCAGCCAGGGGTCTTGACGGCAGCCAGGGGTCTTGACGGCAGCCAGGGGTCTTGACGGCAGCCAGGGGTCTTGACGGCAGCCAGGGGTCTTGAAGGCAGCCAGGGGTCTTGACGGCAGCCAGGGGTCTTGACGGCAGCCAGGGGTCTTGAAGGCAGCCAGGGGTCTTGACGGCAGCCAGGGGTCTTGAAGGCAGCCAGGGGTCTTGACGGCAGCCAGGGGTCTTGAAGGCAGCCAGGGGTCTTGACGGCAGCCAGGGGTCTTGACGGCAGCCAGGGGTCTTGAAGGCAGTCAGGGGTCTTGACGGCAGCCAGGGGTCTTGAAGGCAGCCAGGGGTCTTGACGGCAGCCAGGGGTCTTGACGGCAGCCAGGGGTCTTGACGGCAGCCAGGGGTCTTGAAGGCAGCCAGGGGTCTTGACGGCAGCCAGGGGTCTTGACGGCAGCCAGGGGTCTTGACGGCAGCCAGGGGTCTTGACGGCAGCCAGGGGTCTTGACGGCAGCCAGGGGTCTTGACGGCAGCCAGGGGTCTTGACGGCAGCCAGGGGTCTTGACGGCAGCCAGGGGTCTTGACGGCAGCCAGGGGTCTTGACGGCAGCCAGGGGTCTTGACGGCAGCCAGGGGTCTTGACGGCAGCCAGGGGTCTTGACGGCAGCCAGGGGTCTTGACGGCAGCCAGGGGTCTTGACGGCAGCCAGGGGTCTTGACGGCAGCCAGGGGTCTTGAAGGCAGTCAGGGGTCTTGACGGCAGCCAGGGGTCTTGACGGCAGCCAGGGGTCTTGACGGCAGCCAGGGGTCTTGAATGCAGTCAGGGGTCTTGACGGCAGCCAGGGGTCTTGAAGGCAGCCAGGGGTCTTGACGGCAGCCAGGGGTCTTGAAGGCAGTCAGGGGTCTTGACGGCAGCCAGGGGTCTTGAAGGCAGCCAGGGGTCTTGAAGGCAGCCAGGGGTCTTGACGGCAGCCAGGGGTCTTGAAGGCAGCCAGGGGTCTTGACGGCAGCCAGGGGTCTTGACGGCAGCCAGGGGTCTTGACGGCAGCCAGGGGTCTTGAAGGCAGTCAGGGGTCTTGACGGCAGCCAGGGGTCTTGAAGGCAGCCAGGGGTCTTGAAGGCAGCCAGGGGTCTTGACGGCAGCCAGGGGTCTTGACGGCAGCCAGGGGTCTTGACGGCAGCCAGGGGTCTTGACGGCAGCCAGGGGTCTTGACGGCAGCCAGGGGTCTTGAAGGCAGTCAGGGGTCTTGACGGCAGCCAGGGGTCTTGACGGCAGCCAGGGGTCTTGACTGCAGCCAGGGGACTTGAAGGCAGTCAGGGGTCTTGACGGCAGCCAGGGGTCTTGAAGGCAGCCAGGGGTCTTGAAGGCAGCCAGGGGTCTTGACGGCAGCCAGGGGTCTTGACGGCAGCCAGGGGTCTTGACGGCAGCCAGGGGTCTTGACGGCAGCCAGGGGTCTTGACGGCAGCCAGGGGTCTTGACGGCAGCCAGGGGTCTTGACGGCAGCCAGGGGTCTTGACGGCAGCCAGGGGTCTTGAAGGCAGCCAGGGGTCTTGACGGCAGCCAGGGGTCTTGAAGGCAGCCAGGGGTCTTGAAGGCAGCCAGGGGTCTTGAAGGCAACCAGGGGTCTTGAAGGCAGCCAGGGGTCTTGAAGGCAGCCAGGGGTCTTGACGGCAGCCAGGGGTCTTGAAGGCAGCCAGGGGTCTTGAAGGCAGCCAGGGGTCTTGAAGGCAACCAGGGGTCTTGAAGGCAGCCAGGGGTCTTGAAGGCAGCCAGGGGTCTTGAAGGCAACCAGGGGTCTTGAAGGCAGCCAGGGGTCTTGAAGGCAGCCAGGGGTCTTGACGGCAGCCAGGGGTCTTGAAGGCAGCCAGGGGTCTTGAAGGCAGCCAGGGGTCTTGAAGGCAGCCAGGGGTCTTGAAGGCAGCCAGGGGTCTTGACGGCAGCCAGGGGTCTTGAAGGCAGCCAGGGGTCTTGAAGGCAGCCAGGGGTCTTGAAGGCAGCCAGGGGTCTTGAAGGCAGCCAGGGGTCTTGAAGGCAGCCAGGGGTCTTGAAGGCAGCCAGGGGTCTTGAAGGCAGTCAGGGGTCTTGAAGGCAGCCAGGGGTCTTGAAGGCAGCCAGGGGTCTTGACGGCAGCCAGGGGTCTTGAAGGCAGCCAGGGGTCTTGAAGGCAGCCAGGGGTCTTGAAGGCAGCCAGGGGTCTTGAAGGCAGCCAGGGGTCTTGAAGGCAACCAGGGGTCTTGAAGGCAGCCAGGGGTCTTGAAGGCACCCAGGGGTCTTGAGGGCAACCAGGGGTCTTGAAGGCAACCAGGGATCTTGAAGGCAACCAGGGGTCTTGAAGGCAACCAGGGGTCTTGAAGGCAGCCAGGGGTCTTGAAGGCAGCCAGGGGTCTTGAAGGCAGCCAGGGGTCTTGAAGGCAGCCAGGGGTCTTGAGGGCAACCAGGGGTCTTGAAGGCAACCAGGGATCTTGAAGGCAACCAGGGGTCTTGAAGGCAACCAGGGGTCTTGAAGGCAGCCAGGGGTCTTGAAGGCAGCCAGGGGTCTTGAAGGCAGTCAGGGGTCTTGAAGGCAGCCAGGGGTCTTGAGGGCAACCAGGGGTCTTGAAGGCAACCAGGGATCTTGAAGGCAACCAGGGGTCTTGAAGGCAACCAGGGGTCTTGAAGGCAACCAGGGGTCTTGAAGGCAACCAGGGGTCTTGAAAGCAACCAGGGGTCTTGAAGGCAACCAGGGGTCTTGAAGGCAACCAGGGGTCTTGAAGGCAACCAGGGGTCTTGAAGGCAACCAGGGGTCTTGAAGGCAACCAGAGGTCTTGAAGGCAACCAGGGGTCTTGAAGGCA